>NW_019523988.1:134906-189697 GCF_002814215.2 Seriola lalandi dorsalis | reverse complement strand
TTTTTTTTTATTTCATGGAAAGTGACTCCTTATGTACATAACTGCAGATTTATTGAGTATGTTTCTGCCGTGCTGTAAGATTTTATAGGTCTTATAGATCTGGAATATTTTTGGTTCACTTGGTAATATCAGATTGGCTTCATCCTGCCTCTGATTATGTTTAATATTTAAAGAGACTGGTAGTTTGTGAGCAGTAGTTAGTTATATTTATTGTTTTTAATTAGCAGAAGACATTGCAGAAAAGTCCAGATTTGGATGTTGTACCTGGTTTTTGTTTCTTCTGAGAGTAATTAAATACCCCGTAATGTCTGGGTGCATGTTTGACCCCCAGGTGAAAGCCACAGAAACATAAAATAATATGTCACGGACAGTCAAACTTCTTAAATTTAGGTCGCTTCTATCATGTTAAGTTTGTGTTGTTCTACCCGGGGGTAAATTTGAAGCTTGTTTATTTGGGGACCATTTAAAAGGAAGTGAAAGTTGAACAGGAATTTACACACAAACACAAAAAAACAGTCAAAGATGCAAAAGAATGTGTTTATTTAAAAAACAAAGAAAAAACCACAAGTTCAGGCACAATTATTTTAGCTACGATGAAGCCCACTCAATGAGGAACAAACCACTACAGGTGATATGAAATCCGTGGCTTCCTGTTGGTCACTTTTGGTACTTAAACTGGGAAAAACTTCCGATGAGGCAGATAGTCAGATTATAAATGATGATCCTGTGGCCCTGCGATTCCCATTCACTGACAGCAGTGTATTTTAGTGGCGCCCTGTTTGCGTGGCCATTACTAGAGAATTAGAGCGTGAAATTCTCTTCTCAGCTCCAAGATGACTGTTCTGAAGATCACATGGAAAATGGTACATACATTAACAATATCCAACTATCATCTAATCGCCTCGCGCAGGTTACAGCCAAGGTGAAGGTCTATGAAGCAGCGATTTAAAGGAAGGAAGCTTCATTGCAGACGACTGACTGATTACACAGATGAAACCAAACGCCAAATATTCTTACTTATGTGGTAGATCATGTAACTGTGTTGTAAATTGATCTGTTTTCTTGTCAACCATGCTCTTATGGAGTTGTAACTGTTATTTAATTTACCTTAATGTAAATAGCCTGTAAATGACAATTTGTAATTTTTGTAAATATCATACTTGAGTATTTTTACTTCATGATCATTCTGTTTATATATTTGTATAATGTAAACTTTAAATGTAACAGCTGCTATTTTGTGTTAGTGAGTTTGTTTATATGACCTTTTCTGAATTTTGTAGCCTTTGTATTATTCCTATTTTAATAAACTACTTGACATCACATGTCGTCATGTCCTGTACCTCTGGTCCTTTCTCTTGACATTTTCCCTAGTGTAATATAGTGTAAGGATGATGCCTGCAACACACTCAGAAACTGTTTAGCCAGTTTTTGGCAGTTTACTCCCAAAATCACTCCGAGCTACAGATTCTAGTGTATGATAAATATTCTTAAGTTGTTGAAAGCAGTAGAGGTTAACCATAGAACCACTGAAGAGCATAAATATCAACATGTCGTAAGAAACATTTGGATAACAGATTTGGACATCCCAGGCTTAAGTGATATACAGTTGAACTCGGATAATCTTTTCAGCAACTCTGAAACTTTTGGTTGCTCAACGTGAGATAAGATATAGTTAATGCTCCAAATGTAAGATTAATGCTTGTGTCAAATTATTATATTGAGATAAAAACAGTTTTTTGTCATTGGAAGCAGAAATATTACAGTTCAGGTAAAAGTCCTGCACTCTAACTCCTACATAAGTATCATTAGTAAAATGTCCATAAAGTGTCAGAAGTACTAATTCTGGAGAAAAATGTCCCTTGTGAGTGATATATTGTAATATATGATATTATTAGATCCGTCAGACTGATGCATAAATGTGTCAGCAACATTTTACTGTTGTGGTGGGTCAATCTGGAGCTGGTTTGGTCCAGTCGTTCCCATTTTAAGGGTCCTCCTCCTCCAAAAGGTCACAAGGGTCGTGAGATGATCATTATAAAAGAAGGGAAAAAAAAGTTCTGCAAGACAAATCTGTATTCACTTTTTGTGTATTTTTTCTAATCAGCTATATTGTGAAATATTAGATCATTTTCCCATTTTGAGCCCTGAACAGTTATGAAACCATGACAAAACTTTAATCATTTTTTAATGTAACTGCTAACAGACAAGTGGACCCAATTAGACACTGCTTTTTTTTGTCAGGGATTAAAACCAAAAAGGCTGGGAACCACTGGTTTATAATGGATACAATCCACACAAAAATTTATTGTATTTTATTAACTAATCATAGGATTTTTTAATGTAAAATCCTAATCTGTAAAGTAAGTGGTACCTGTTGCTGTCAAATAAATGTAGTGGAGTAAAAACCTACATTTGCATGTGAAAACTCCAGTAAAATGCATCCACTCAAAGACTTTACATAAGTATAGCAGTACTTCAATATTACTACTTCTACTACTACTTAGTAATTTTCTACCACCATTGGTAACATTGGTAACCACGACCACTATCAGTGATATTCAAGTTGGCCTCAATTTATGTGAGATGTGAGAAAATGATATTCCTGTTTCATTAATGTAATTAAAGCACTTCAGAAGGCTCACAGATGATTTACATAGGAACACACATGTGGAGGTGTAATCTACCTATGTGGCTTCAGGTCATTTTGCCAGTAGGCCACTTCCGTGCTGCTGACCAAGCTGTTTGCCTTCTGATCCCAACCTTTCCCCCGCTGACCAGTTATTGAGAAACTCAAGAGTCTTCCTGTCTCCTCGCTGCAGTAAAGGGATATGAAGGAATTCAATGCCTCTGCCCTGTTGCAGTCATAAAAACTGATACCGAGCGGAGCAGATATCAGATCATGTTTAGACTTTTTGAAGCTATACTTTTATAGATTTTCCCACTGGCCATCCCTGGAAAGAAGTCTTGGAGGGGCCCCTGAACCGCCTTCTGCATTCAAACACACAGCAAGCCCAAGACTATAAAAGAGATAACATCCATATATTATTATAGCAGTCACCTTAAATGATCCATGGAGCTATGATTTATGTTACAATCACAGTACATCACTGACCAGATATACTGTAGAGCATCTATAACATTATCCATCAGCATTAAATGTACCCTCTAAAATCTACACTCTCTCAAGCAGAACTTGTGTTTATTGGCTTCATCACACCTTGGCACATAACACCTTACTTTCTGGAAATTCACATCAGTAAAAATATTTATTACCATCCTATCTGTCCAGCTTTGTTCAGCACTTCATGTCTTATAGAGCTGCATCAACTTTGTCTTCTTTACAAGTCAGCTCAGTGGATTTAAAACCCACCACGTTGTCTGATGGAACCAATGAAAGACTTTGAATAAACTTAAGATATGACCTTCTCTAACTCCTTATTCCTTATTACTGGCATTTCAAGAGAACAGATTCACAGAAAAGTGATAAATGAAGCTGCAGTTTATGTAAAAAAAAGTGTCAGGGACAAGGTTGTAAGTTCAGTCCTTTGTCGCCCTCTGCTGGCCAGGATCTGTCCCTCCAGCCCAGACAATGAGCGGCACCCGAACAAAAAGATTTCAGTGATCAAAAGAACATTAAACATACTCAGAGACATGGTCACAATTAGTCCAGGTGCTAGTGTGGACTCACATCCCAGGGCTGCTGGGCAAACAGAAACCTCTCATCTGTTTGAAACTGGCTCCAAGTAAAAGAAACCCCCTGCTGGTTCCAGCAGTGAGTCACGGGGCACTCTGCTCTTATTGTCTCCGTTGTTAGAGGGAGCGGTGTCCTTGTGTCTGAAGGATGGTGAACCAACGGGAGGGTGAATCTATCTGTGTGGAGAGCCAGTGGAGTCTTGTCTATGTTCTGGGTCACCGTGTTATTTGACTGATGGAGGAATGAGGGTGGCACTGAGATGGATGTCAGACGTTCAGAGTTTCTGATACCTGTACATCAGATGGAAGGAATGAGATTAGTTAGAAGTGAAATTTGTTTACTTCCTCAAACTTAAAAGAATGACACCCCAAAGTTTTATTCAAAAAACACATTTATCAAGTGAATTGCTCCTATTACAGCCAAATGCAGGAACAACATTTAATAGCAGCTCTCAAGTGATCACATGAATAATCACGTTCAGAGAAGAAATATTTGCCCTATTAAATTAAACTGGAGCAGAGAAATTATATACAGTAATAACAAGGCAGATTTAGTACAGCAATGACAAAAAAAAAGATATGGAAGCCCAGGTGTCACTGGGAATGACACTTCTATGGCTACTCCCACTATAGCTAGCTAACTATTACAGTTACACTTATTCTTACACCTTTAACACCTATGTCACTATTTTATGAAAACATTATTTCCCTCATGATGAATCCAGACAATCAAATACTATAGAGAAAATTAAACACAATGATATGATATGTGGTTTTACCTGTCTCTGTTGGGAAAATGAAGCCATTGTGCAATTTCCTGGCAACTGTGTTGTATGAGGAGGAGGCCTCTGGGTTTTGACAGTAGAATCTTGGCACAGCTGTTGCCTTCAAATCAACACAAACATAATCCTAATGTGACGATACAGTATCTCATTAAAAAAAAATCATATTAGTCATATTAGTTAAACCATATTACATTTTTTTTTAAAAAACAACAAATTCTTGGTTTCAGATTTTAAGTTTAAACATTAAATATTCATGAACACATAGGCAACACAAAGTTTTTGATTTAAAAAAAAAGTGTTAATTCACACTGTACCTGGTGCGATGTGGAGCTGTGTGTCACTGCTGGATTCACACACACTGTCGGAACATGATGTCTTTGCCTTTGAAGGTCTGCAGCTGTGAAGGACAAAAACATTTTGTCAAATCACTTACAATTCAGTTCAATCCATTTTGTTACAGCTGAGTGATAGCATCACACAAAGGCCTTTCCATGCACACACTCACTCTGCGCGCTACTCCTCTGTTTGGTTTCCCTCCTCCATTTAGCCCGTCTGTTTGAAAACCAGACCTTTGAAAGACGCACAGTCATGTCAAGAGTAGAAACTGTGATTTTGTATGAACATTTAGATGATGAAAATCATGACTCTACCTTGATGGTGTCTTCAGGAAGTTTGATCTTGGTGGACAGTTTCTCTCTCATGTACATGTCTGCATACTGGCTGTGAGAGAATTCTGATTCGGGAGATAGAAGCATTATATTTAACAGCTTTTCTGAGTGGGAAAAATGCAGTACTGTGTTAGTTTGGCACATGCATACGGTTCTAAATATTTGACTTCACCTTGCTCAAGTGCTCTGCTCTGCTCTGGGGAGAAGGTGGTGCGGTTTCGCTGCTGGACACCTTTAGGTTTCTGGTCATTACTGCTCACTGTCTCAAACATCGCTCTCTGATTCCCATCTTCTTGAATCAAAGAATCAAGACCTGCACATGAAACACACACACACACACACACACACACACACACACACATACACATTACATCAGTATATTAAACCAAGATGAATCAAATTAGATTATTTGGGAAATGATGCATTTTGTCCTTTTATACTAATAATTTTTTCCTGTTAAGAGTCATCAGTTCCCCTCCATTCTTTCCCTTATCGTCAGTAGATTTCCAGTGACCTTGTCAGGTGACTCACCCTGCTCACCTCTGTTGATCTCCATGCACATGGGTCCGTGGTCCAAGTGGATCTTTCTTAAAATCCGATTTATAGATGACACCTTGTAGAACACATTAAATATCATCAAATACTGGAAAATTATCAGTTACATTGAAACTAGTGAGTTAAAGTCTCACTTACGCTGGGCACTTTCGAGACCTTGCACATTCGTGCTGCTGCCAGACGCTTTCGAATTTCCCAAGCGAAAATAGTTGGGTTTTCCCTCTTGCACTGGATTATAGTGGAGATGACACCGGGGGTGAGGAGTCGAGGTCGGCTCCCTCCGATGGTCTTGGGCTCGAGGAGTCCTGTGCTGCGGTAACGGCTCAGGATCTTACTGACGCACCCGTTGGACACCTGAAAGACGCAGTGGTTTGACGCACTGATGGTTTTAGTCACTGAAACTGACCTCGCGGTGCAGCAAGACGCGTTGGACAATTTCTTTCTCCAAAAAGCCTAAATGTGGTTATTTGTGCAGCTCTGCGTACCCGAAGTATCCTGGATATTTGGCTTGGACGGACTCCCTCCGAGGCCAGTTCTATCATTTTCCTCCTCTTGGACTCTGGGAGAGGTCTGCCGTTGAGAAACATCCCTCCTAGCTGGTTGACACGTCCTCCACCTTATCATAACACATTCTATTGTTTAAATGTCTCTTTAAATTGCTTACTAACGATAGAGATTGACTTCTAAAATTACATTTACTGTCTAATCTGTCCTTACTGCACATCAAAGTCTCTGCACGTGCTTTTAAAACTCTAATAACAGCCTTAAAGTGCGCAATAGAATCGTAAAAATTAACCTTTACTTTGCAGATCAGTGTTTGTTCCGCACATCCCCGCTGGCTCCCAGACTTGATGATAAAAGTTCCAAAAACTAAAGTCGTCAAGTGATGATGTCCCCAGGAAAAAGAAAACAGAGAAAAACAGAAAAATATAACAACTTGTGGGAGAATTGTCCAGGTATCTCTGGTGAATGACACTGCGATGGATCACGCCCTTCAGCAGAAATTTATAGGCCTGCAGACCTCAACATGACGTGGTGGCCTGTTACCAGAAATGTCAACATTGCCTGGAAGTGAATGGGAGCATTATAAAGTTAAAATGGGATTCAGATGAGCAGGTCTCTGCTGACAAAAATGTTTTTAAAAATGTACTTGTGTTATTTCAAATATGTTTGGGGAATTTTTTTTTAAAAACAAGTGTCCAGTATTTTTGGTTTAAGCAACATGCAGAGGTATCGACTGAGTCATGGAAATTCATGATTCAGATAGATTCCTTCAGCAAGTAGCCCGAGTATAAGTCCAACAATGAGCTGGGTCTCGTTATAATGCACATCAAACATTTACAAATCCAATAAAATGTAAATAATAAAATATGGGTCAGAAAACGTGTTCTCTCTGAGTTGCATTTGTTTGGAAGAAGCCATATACAATAAGATATCACTTAACAAGAAATGACATAATCGTCTTTGCAGTGTCTTGTCTTGGTGACATATTACATATCGCTGTACCAGAAAATTGAATCGACAGCACCTGACCACATTTCACCAGATTTCTTGGCTGTGGCACTTCACTCAGTGCCATAAACAAATATCTCCACTTCTGAATTCTTACACTTTCTGTGTTTTTGATTCAAAGTGTCTGTGTATTGCTGTAATCAGCAAGTCAACCGTAATATTGAAGCTGGGGAATTCAGACTGCTCTCCTTTTGCGCAGCGGCCACAGGCCCAATCAGACAAACTCTCTTCCTCAGTGCAGCACTGTCCAGCCCTTAAATTTTCTGCCTCTGTGCATGTTATCATGTTATAATGAAGGTGGAAATTCCATCTTTCAAAGAACCTAAATAGTCAACACTAGCATGTTTCCCATCCTTTAGGGGGGCCTTGTGGTCACGTGACTTGAGCATCCTTTCCCAGGTGAAGTGGCTCGGATTAAAAGGATCACTGGTCTCCTTTGATAAAACAAACATTTGGAAATCTGCTCCAATGACGACTGCCATATGGTAAAGTGCTTTTGATAAATCATAAATCCATCACGCAGTCTCTCTTTATTACATTTTCTCTCAAAACGTGAACAAATAGACTCATATATGGGTGCAAGGAAAGGGCCAATTGGGGGACCTCGTTTATCCATAAGAGGGAGGCTAAAATAACCCTCACAGATGTTCCTTGGGCAGCCAGCAGATAAAAATGCGTTGTAAACGTTTCAAAGGGAAATATTTGACGAGCAAATATTAGCCTATGTGAAAAACCCACACAAGGCTCGTCTTTTGGTCTGTTTAATGACTAATTGAATATCATTAGTTGGGTCCACACAGATCGAAGTGCCACCGAAATAAAGGCTCACATTTTAAAATGCCATATGGCCGAAATTATACATTAACCATGAGTTAGAGGACAATAATACTCTCTGTGTACAATCAGCCAGGTTAGATAGAGGACGGCCATTTTTGGACACCATCATCTCCTTGCCAACCGAGACAAAGGACAAATAAGGCAAGCCTTTTTATTTATTACCGGGGAGCTGATGTGGTCATTGATTTATAGTACTTTATTGCACGTACAGTGTGTGCCAAACGAGGTTGATTAAAGTACTTAGGCTGTGTTGTTACGACAGCACCACATATTCGTGGTGCGTAAATCTAAATCTGGGCTCGCCAAAGGAAGGGGCGGGAGTTTAAGCGCTTAAATCATCCCACAGAACGAGTGAACATTGAGATTTGACGTCCTACGTGTTTGTCTTGTGTATAAAACACATATATCTGCCCTTTGCTGTGTCCTGAAGTGTTGGAAAACGTGAATAATTCAGCCGCGTAAAAAGGTAACCAAAACCTCTCCAAAGCGCACCGAAGTGCCGTGTGCGCAACGGGACTTGCATCCATGCTCGCTTGTCTGGCAATGTTCTCCTTCCTGTTCTGAGACAGCAAAGAGTTTCGTGTAATGTCCATGTTTTTGATTTTTACTTCAGTCAATGTTCTTGACTATTCTTTTAACGCAGACGAGTGTTTTAGTCTTTTATTGTAAACAGACCTCTTTTCTTTCCATTTTCTCTTTTCTTTTCTTTCCAAGCTACACCACAAAAACCGGCTGTCTTAGCCTGCCATTTAATTTTAACTGTGTCTTAAATGTTTTACAGTAAGACGTTCAAGGATGTGGCCTTAATCTTAGTTTCCACCTTTTCATTTAAAGATTCAAACTTGGATAATCATGATTACAACAGTTAATATTCATCACCACAAAATCGTCCACCATTGTCTGGAACTAACGACACCAGCTCGTTGAAGGACAAAACCCTTTTTTTAATGGGTAATTTGTAAACAATGTCTCAAATTCTCGTTATTCGCCATATTTTCCTGTATGTCCACAGACTGAGATCATTCCACTTCATTCTGCTTTTCATACTTGTAATAGGTTTTAAATGAATACTGTGCACTGATACTCAGACACGCATAAAAATGATGTCAAGCTGACTAAATGACATCAAACGCCAAACAAGCAGCGATATTCCTGCTCTCCCGAGTATCTTTAGTTAATGACAAATGTAGCTTTTTTTCCCCAAAACTTTGCGCAGCACGCTATAATAACGTGACCTTCTGCAGGCCTATATGATATAGCTTATGTCAGTTTTTTATGTCAGAAACCTACAGTGGTGTCCCTATGATGCACATTAGCCAAATAGTGTGTAAGGTTGTATACATTAATCCCCGAATGTACATCAAAGATTTTATAGCAATTCCCCAAGTTAATCTTCCCCTGCTGTTCAGGAAGACAGGAACCGCGCAGCCTATGACAGTTACAGATTTACCAGAAGAGGCACACAGTGGGCAATTTTAATACAACGTACCTATGGTCAGTGTTAGGTTAGGATGCATGTGTTTTGGCTCCTGTTCATGCATGATTATCTTTCATGTTAATTTTGCATTGTGATTACAGCTCTTCCTATTTTGCTATTTTTATTTTCATAAAAATGTAGATGATGAGTGCCTTCACTTTTTTTTTTGCCAGATACTGCATCATTTTGTCATTAATTTATTCAGCATGATACTGATCTGATTGCTCATCCATAATGTATCATGTAAATCACCATCTTTTCTTTCTTTCTTTTTCCCTGCAGGTGACAGCATGATACCAACCTCTCTCCTGAAGCTGCTGAAGTGAGTGAGTTAGAAGTTTCCAGCCAACTCATTTTCATTGGAACTAACAAAAATGGGAGATGTTCTGGCAATTGGCAGCTTGCTTGAATTATCCAAGATTAATATGGTACATAAATAGGTTGCATTAATATCAAAATATATTAGCTGGATAATTTGTAGTTGTTGACAAGCGGTTAAAATTCCCCTAACAACCACTGACTAACTGGCCTGGACATCCAAACATACAAACAGAGTCACAAATACTTGTGCAAAGTCATAATTTCCACCCTTCAATTCACATATGTACATATTAGCCTCTACAATGTGCAGTGTGTATACATGCACATAGACATAGAGGTGATTGAGTTGAGAAAGGGGATTGTTTGAAATCAAACGCTCGTATCACATGGACAAATTTAAGAAGAAAGTTTTCTGGAGTCTTTGAAATATTGTTCATCTAACAATGTGTACATTTTTTTGTTTCCTTTGATAGTGGGTATCCAGCCTCTATCCCTCTCTGTCTATTCTAGCCGTCTGTCTATCTCTGTCTCTCTCTCTCACACACAGTTCATAGCAGTCATTACAAGTTACTCCTTGTGGGAATTAATGCCTGAGCATTAAAAGTCATGATATATAAAAACATAACAAGGTACTTGGCTTCCAAATATTTGGAGTAGGTCCCCCGAGCATGAATGTCCTTTTCAAGAAGTCCAATGCCCTGCTTCCCACTCACATGGTTACTCACAATCATGTCTGGGAGCTGCCATGTCCAACTAAGCTGCCGCAAAACAGAACAGGCAAAATATATGTTTTTTTCATCTGATGCAAGATCACCCCGGTCACAGAGCATAGACATTACCAGAACCATGGAGCAGGTTCACAAAAATGGAATGTAGCCATGCAGTAACGTAGTCTATATATTTCATGAATGTGTTGTTTTGTTATATAGAACACTGAAGAAATACAACCTTGAAAACAACCTTCATGGCAGAGGTAAAAATTGAGTACAGCTGCCAACTAATAAATAGCTACAATGTATATTAAAGTGAAATACCAAAGTGCAAAATTTTTGATTTTAGATTGTTGACACGTAGGCTATATTGTGCTCTCAAAACCCTGAACAACATTTTATTTTTTTATGGCAACTGTTACAATATTTAGGCCTTTACTTTATCACTTATAATATGATATAATATAATATAATGGGTTTTTTTTCAACAAAATATATATATATATATATATATATATATTTATTTTTTTTCTATCACGTAATAGCTTTAATACTAAAGAAATCTTTAAACCATTGATTCTCGGGCAAGTTCTGAGGCCGTAATTCATAATTACTTTGTCCAATTTTTTTTTCTTTTGTGAATGCAATGCGCTTCCGTCGTGTGAGGTGCTTATTGAAAGAATATTTTCCGACACACCTTGAAGGCAGCATTAGGGGTTAACACTATGCTGACGTGTCGCACCTCTCGCTCCGGAAGACTTTATTTCAATTTGCCTACGCGGTCGAGAAGAGGCTCCATTCGCTTCCATTCATTCTGCTCCTCGAACCCGGAAAGATTTTGACGTGTGTGTATGCATGGCAAAGTGTGTTTCCGGTATAACGTGTGTGTTGATCGGTGGTCAGCCTTTTTCTCTTGGCTTTCAGTAGAACAGGCACTCACTTCAGAGTCCCAGCTCCCTTACCTGGTCACCCCTTTACGGCGATATATCTCAAACCAGTGGACATGGCATCCGTTTCGGCACCAACTCAGACTGCCCCTACTCCGACTGCTCCTCTGCAAAGAGGAATTGTGAAAATGGTAGGAATCCTAACATATGAATATGTGAGCTGACTCGGTGAGTCTAGGGATATAGCTAGTTAGCTTAGAGAGCTGAGGGCTAATGATGGCTAATCTAACTCGGTTGGCACACAACTTAAATTGAACTTATTTGACGACATGAATACAGTTATCTGTAGAATGTAAGTGCTGGCATTATATTCATAACAACTGTCAGTAACTCACCTGGCTGCGGCAGCATTACAGCTAACATTAGTTAGCTGGTTTGCTACTAACTTTGCTAGCCTGCTAATGAGCTGAAGCCAACTGACATTAGCACATGTTTGCTATCTTGGTAGGTAGCTATAAGTAACTTAAACTATTTCACAGGAAGTGTAAAGTGTATTGACAGATATCAAACTGTCAAAAGTCCATTGTGACAAGACAAAATATATTTACATTTACAAATATTCAAGCTGGCTGGACACTAATGCCTTTTTGTAACTTGTTAGCTGTAAGGTTAACAGATGTTTAGTTTCCCAGCTAACGGCTGTTAGCTGTTAGCTAGCCAGCGTTTACTGTCCAGTAAGTTTGAACTTATATGAACAAAGTTCGTGGTCTGTGGGGCAGCTAAAACACGGAGTCGAGAGCGTTTTAAACAAAGTGAATTCATTCATCTTATTGACCACATTTAAATGAGTACTTAGCCAACTTGCGTAAAAGCTAACGTCGTTTCATTTGTGTCCCTCTCAAGAGTTTAAGTGTCATTGTGTTTTATTTCAGCGGTTTAAAGCACCGGTTATTCACATTAGTAAATATAGGATTTTGCTCTGTAGTGGTCGAGCTGGATGATGTGTCTCAACCGTTATAGTCACAGACGGAGCATTTCCTCACTGTGCTGGGTAAAACCGACCACGGGAAACTGACACGTAGCTACAGCTTTCTTTCCCCCTATAATCTCCCATTCATCTTGGTAGTGTATAGTGTCTGTTCATCCATATGTTACTTCACCCTTCATTCTGGCCAGGCACTTTGATCTAAAGGCAAGTTAACCTTTACTCCCCCAAATAAAGTTAACTGATTTTTTCATTGTATGCCTTTGCATAGTAATGTAGTTTGACCTATGGAAGGTGTCCAGTAAATCGACAGTGTTTAATCTGCCACCATGAAACTCATGGAAAAGTAATGTTACCTTGCTCAAGGGATGGATAGTTGTTTCAGGGAAACTTCTTTCATAATTTCCAGGTATATTTTAGGATTTGAGATGGCAGGTTCTTTACCACAATATCAATTTTCACACCTTTGTTTGTTTTCTAGAGACTGAATTAGCTGGGAATTGATTAGATAATCATGGGATTAACATGTATGTATATATTATTCCTGGTTCAACTCACTATAACAAACATATAATTTCAGTTATCTTGTGGTGTATGTTAAATTGTTTTAGATGTTGGGATTATTTTAAAAAGGTGCATGTCACTCATGTTCCTCATCAGCATGTACCTGTATATTTACAGCATGTACTTAATCACAGAGAGCATACTGAGCACATAATTACACCTGTCTCCAGGCATTTGAAGAAGGGCTGTTTTTAAAACTGTTCAACCACTGTAAACAGGTAGCTATTGGTATCCTCCCTGGAGAAGGACATGTGTGAGTAGGTTATACGCTTGTGGGTTTATTACCAAAGGAATTGAGGGTTTTTTGAAGAGATTATTATAGCATCTTTATAGTGCACCGCAGTCAGAGTAGTTGGATTAATATGATTTTAAGAAATAAGAAATACATTTCAAATGAACTCTTCTAGGTTTCTATTAACTTTGCCTTTATTTACTACGCAAACAGTATACATAATTTAGTAATGTAGTAGAACCTTCATCTAATACAGTCAGCTCTGTGCCTTGAGAAAGGTTATCATGGAGTCAAGCAAAGCCATGTAGTACTTTCCAAGTGGAACTTGGCCGTTTTGTAAACAGAGAAGGGGGGTAGTGCCTCTTTGCCTCCTTTTTTTTTTTTCAATGGCTGGTTGATGTGTAAAAATTACAGCAACCCTTCTGCTTAGCCTATACTTGGAGAGACTGAGTCAGTTAGTAGGGAACAGTGGTGATTTGATGGAGGAGTTTATCTTGCCCACATCTTAGATCAACAGCCCCCAGTGATTCTCCCTGCTGACACCCTGGAGAGTCCGCAGATAAAAGGTGTTTGCTCAGATTCGTGTAAATGCCATGGTTGTCAAACCCAAGAGTAGGTTATCTTTTTCAGTATTTAGCTACGTTATCAGATGGTGTGATCTCACCTTGCGTTTGAATGACATACTGTCACCATGGCAACATGTAGTGTGAAGTTGCTTTCTAGCTGTACAGCTATAATAGTTGTGCAGGCTCCTGTTACGTCTTTAAAGACTTTGCTCATTTAAAGTTACTTTGATTTTTTTCAATTGGCAACTGATTAGCATCCACCCAGCAGGCTGAACACACAAGCTCAGATGTAATTCACTGCTTAAATTGATGATTTCTTTATTTGCTTACCTGATGTACTTGTTTATGTCACACCAATTTCAAATTAATCCAGCATAACCATCTGATAGTGCTTATCAGACTGACACTTGCTGCAATTTCATGCAAATATAGGGGTTTGCTGAATTTATCAGAGCATATGTATTGTCTGAGAGTAAATTATAAAGTAAAAGCTACCATTGATATCTTCCTTCAACACAGGTGACTCAGTTGTTGTGGTCTGGTATTTATTACTGGTCTTTCTAACCCATCAATTCCATAATCCTTTTTGTGATGAATAGATTTTAAGAAGCAAGAAGAGAGGGAGTTTAAAGATAAAACCTGTATTTGCTGAATGAAACAATAGCCAGTACTATTACTGTTGACTGTATCTTCTGCAATTGACAGTCTTTATTGTCATCTCTCCAGGTCTTGTCGGGCTGTGCCATCATTGTTCGGGGCCAGCCTCGAGGTGGCCCACCCCCGGAGCGTCAGATCAATCTCAGTAATATCCGAGCTGGAGCCATGGCCCGCCGAGCTGCTCAGGGCCAGCCCGACACCAAGGACACCCCGGACGAGGTGAGTCCCTTTGTGTTTGTGTTTGTTTATATTTTTGTGTTTGGCAAAGGTAAAACAAGCTGCTGTGTGCATCTTTGTTTTGACTATGTGGAGAAGATGTTGCTTTGGAATTTTTGTCATATGACTTTGCTATCTTCTGTCTGATTAAATAGTTGTACCATAATTATGTATGAATTGGTATTCGGACCATGCCTGTTCGTATAAATAATGATGTAGCCTAGACATAAACATGTCAATGCTCAGTTGAACTCGAGGCTTTAAGATACCACTGGTGTAATTTGATGTTTTCTTATCATGCCTTTGAAAACTTGAAGTCCATCAGTTTGTTCATGGCAGCTAGATGTTACCACTGTCTGCCCTTTTTTTTTTTTTTTTTTATAAAAAATTGATTATCTGCAAGATGTGAGTGTCTGCTGTTTATTTTTTTTTTTATACATTTTTCCAATTAGGCCTCAACAGATGGTCATGCCTTTATTCTATTTATCCGATAAAAAACAGAAAAATCAATTGATATCAGGCTGACAGAAATAGTTTGCTTTGACCAAGATCATATCATATTGAAAAACATGTTTACTACAGTTTTGCTTACGTGATCATCACGCTGCTAATTATTGCATGTAGTGGGTCCTATTTTCAATTAGTTTAAGTGGGCTGTGGCTGTCGGAGGGCAAAAGGAAACTTAACCTGAAGTGAGGGCCAGCAACTGTTTTTTTTTTTTTTTTTTTTTTTTGTCAGAAAATAATAAAATGCACATTTTATTTAAATGACGGATTCTGTTTGTCACTGCAGCAGTATGTCTCTGCTAGTTGTTTTATTCGGCTGCTACTGTTGAATCAAAGGGAACTTTAATTAGTTGTGATTAACTTTTGTCAGGATCACCATATGGAGATATACATTCATATTCCTGTCTGAATTGCAGCCATGGGCCTTTCAAGCCAGAGAGTTCCTGCGCAAGAAGCTAATCGGCAAAGAAGTGTGCTTCACTGTGGAAATCAAGACTGCACTGGGCAGGGAGTACGGCATGGTCTACCTGGGGAAAGGTGAGTGTGATGTCACATCCAACACTACCCCTGAACAATGTCCACCTACATCATGGATTGGGAAAAATAAACATTCCATAAATGTTCCTTCGCCCTATATTTTTCAGTAGTATGTATATGTACTGAACCCACTTGTAATGTGGAAATCATATGTTACACAGTTATGTAACTGTTATTAAGGGCAACTCAGTGGGCCTCCCCAGAATTATGGGTTTTGCGGGTGCTATTGAAATACTATATAATAATAATAATAATAATAATAATAATATTAATAATAATATAATATAATATTATATTCTGTGCTAACATAACATTAGAATTTGTGTTAAATACCCTATTTTTTTAATAGTTTTAAGCCGCACAGTACTGTACTAGCTTATTAGCTGCAAGTAAAATTACCTGACCTGAACTAATTGCTGTATAATTGTAACCATACTGTTCTAAAAAGTGTTCTATTTCTTCTGAAAAGTTTTTTTCTCTCCTCTCATTTTAGACACAACAGGTGAGAACATTGCTGAGTCTCTGGTAAACGAGGGCCTCGCCACAGTCCGCAGGGAAGGAATCAGAGGGAACAAGTAAGATGTTTTCTTCCATGCTACCTGCACTCTACCACTATTTGTTTGTTGACATGAATCCTTTGAATGGCATTACACCTGTACAGTTCGAAATGCTTAACACAATGTTGTCAGGCATCTAACACTTAGTATTAGGACATTTAGTGGTTATCATAAAACTGCTACTTATGTGGAAGTAACTAAGGTTTTCATTCTGCCTATCTATCTGCTTTTTGGTGAGATGACTCAAAAAGTAAACCAGTATATATTTTAATCCAATATCCCAAGCAATATATGATTGCACTATATGTCTCTTGGGGATCTCTTGTTGTTATGTCAGATTCTCTACTATGTATAATGTTTATTATGATGCTTTAATCGGATATGTTGGCATGACTGACCTCGGGGTGTGTTATTATGCAAGACACTGATATGAAATGCTTTCCCTCCAAAACTGTTAGCTCACTCAATGTGGTTAAAGTAAATTTGGACGTCAGAGCTGGTTTTTGTTTGCAACCCTATAATTAGTTTCACAGAATGAGGAGGAAATCACTGTTGGCAACATGATCTAATCTTCTGCTTCAACACTGGTGAATCTGTGGCGCGATATACATAAGTCGTCAACTGGTAGACTGTGGAGAATTCAGATAAAGCCATGGTGTCCCAGATGGTGGCAGTATTACCCTGCTGCTACATCAGTGTACCTCTGTAGTCCTTTACTGCCACATTGCCCCAAGCAGCAATCCCCTAAATACACTTGCACATCCAGTGCTATATGACAAAGTACTGTATATCCCCCCCAGTGGCAGTATTTGCACATTACACACATTACAAGCAATTTGACTCATGCTGCTACATTTGTATCTTCCAACATGAACAGAGATGATGTGAATATTTTGCCACTAATGACCCATTTCATGCATTCTGTGCAATGGCCCAGAACAACCACTAATGTAAATGATGCTTTAAGTGTAAGCGGGCATCGTTTGGCCAAAGGGGATGTCCATTACTCAGCGAGGACTTCAGGCTTTAGTTTTTCCCTCAATGCTCAAGCCTCCAATATCATTGCCCCCGTGACTGGCTACACTGATCACACTAACTATAATATGATGATAATTATGGGGGTGATGGTAATGATGATGGTTTCAGACAGTGCAGTTAAACATGTGCTCAGACGCTGACTGCAACTTGGGAAAATGGTCAGCGAACTGATGGATTTAAGGACTCGGGCCAGTGTTCAGGACTGCACCAGGTCACCCTGTGGCACAGTTGTGTGGTGCTGGTTTATTAGAGCAAAAAAAGAACACACAGTCACTCTTTCAAATACACAAAAAACTTTAAAAGTGAAAATATGATTGAATTTTAAATGTATCCTACCTACACATTGCAGATGTCAGTGTCAGGCAGATTTAGATTTCTTTACATTACACAGATGAATTTCACTTTGACTTGATCAGCCATAAAAAATGCTGTCCTTGGTGCTGAGCCATAAAGATTTTGAAACGCACTCATCAAGCTTCTCCACTCAGTCTTGTGTTTCAGTTTCTTTAAAAATGCTTAATCCATTCACTGAGGTGGTTAGACCCTGTAAATTAGTCAGATTCCACGGTATTACACTTCCCTTTAGAGAAATGAAAACCACAGGCAGGAGGGTTGACTGATTGGTTTATATAACACCCACCCACCAGAGGAGAGGGGAGCTATATTAACATGGAGACACACTGCTTTATAACCCCCCATTGCTCCTTTTTAACTGGAGCCCCAGAGGAGTGCTGGCTGAGGGGTGTAAAGTCTGGGGGGATGAACTGTGCTTGCTTGGTCCTCGCTGCTCACTAGGAGTGGAACCCTTCCAGTTAAGTACACTAGGGAACAGGACATCCTACACCCTCTTTAAACTGTACAAAGACAACAGGGAGCTGTAAGACAGCTTACTAAGGTTCAACATTTTGTATCTATTTAAAGTATTTTTGGTTTCACAAGGGAGCCATATGGAGATGAAAGATGTAGCCTACAGCGTGTTCAAATATAAGGGAATTGGAATAGTTTTTTCTTCCCTTGGTCCTTGTTCCTCCAGTAGTCTTGCTCAGTGTTGCACTTTCTTACCCTTCAATATCTATTCTGATTTGAAGCAATGTCTTGTTTTGAAGGAGTTGCTGACCTAAAAAAAAACAGTCTATTTGGAGACACGGATAAGTTCACTATCATCTGCCTCCACACATGGACTTATTTCTATATCTTAACCAATCTCTGCTTGTCAGTCTCTTTCCATTTATTTTTGTGGCTTTACAATGTCTGCTCTCCTTGATTGCATTGTTAGCATTTCTCTCTATCTTTGTAACTTTCTGTTCCTGTTTATCACATAAATTCTAAGTAGCTTAAACACAATTGACGTCTTAGTGAAAGTTTCACTATTGTTGCACAGTAAGCAAGAAACAGTTTTGATTCATTTGAAGTTCGTAGTTAAATCGGTGTAGAGGCAAACTTGACGCCATTTTGGGCGGGAGTCCAAAAGCCCAGTCAAGAGCACACAACTGGAGAAAAGGTTATGTGTGTGGTATTTTAATTGAGACCCACTTTGTTGTCTTGCCAACTTGAATAATATCTTTTAGGCAGCAAGATGTGAAAAATTCGGTTTATGCACTGTTCATTTTTAAAAAGCACAAGTCAACATAGCTAGTTTTATATCAATTGGGCAGCCATTGCTTCTTGGAAAAACAAAAGCCTGTTGGCCATTTGAAGTTCTGAATAATTAAAGTTGTACAAGGGCCCTCAAAAAGCATTAGGCTGCACAATTTAGAGAGCCAGCATGGAATTAATTGTGGCGTTTGTAGCCAGCTGCGTGGTTGCTTTTGAAGGAGCTGTCAAACATGCTTATTGTCTCTTCACAAAATGCTTGAATAGATTTTTTAAGCACTTATAATCTGGTCATCAGCTGGTTGCCACTAAAACAACAGTGCAGTTTGTCAGGAACAGCACTTTCTCCTGCACTTAATTCAACAAAGCTGGAGCCTTACCAAGCTCATACAGTCCACTAATGAGCACTTGTGCACGTTGAAGTTTATAACCAGTGACAGTTTTGTTGCACCGAAGAGCTAAAACTGTTGCTGTAACTTGAAGAATTTTAATGAATCCAACATAACAGAAGTTTATAAAAAAGACCGCTTGCATTTGCCACAAGTTGCTGTAATTGTAGTTCTTGTAATGCTAATATTTGCCTATTGGAACAAGGCTTTGGCTAGGCCATATTTTAACACAGCCTGGATAAGAGCAATTAGAACATGTTCAACTTAACAAGGGGTGCGACTCCACAATCAAAACCTTTTCTGCCTGTTAGATACGGTGTGTGTCCCTTTCTGACTAGTGTGAAATTAATTGCAACTTGTTAACAGGCTGAGCTAGCTGTGTTATTTTTCAAGTGGGCTGTCAAAGGGGTTTTATGGCACTCAAAACCCTCTGATCTTCACAGAGCTGTTTGTAACCTAGTTATGAGGAATATTTTAACTCCAGCTACCACAGCATCAGTGCAGCTGTGCTCACTGACGGCATTTTCGTTCTCAAAAGCTTTTAAGGGAACCATCTGTGAGAGTTTCAATGTCAGCTTCACTCAGCTGTTTCAGTTGCAAACCAGGTTTTGTGCTCCTTAACTAATTCAGTGGAATAAATTTAATATAGTTTCTGTTTCTTATTTATGCAGTACATTAATCTTAAGGTATTCAGGTAAGGTATTATACTATCTGTGTGCAAGTGTATCTAAAGGAGACGGCTTGGAACGAGAGGGAAATTATGTTCCATGTTCACATCTTTTTTTCTTTTGTTTTTCAATAAGTTTAAAAAATGGCAGCAAAAAACTCAAATGGAAGTCAGTCAGCTATCTTTTATTGAGTACATATACAGAGAGCAATGTATTGATTTTGCCACTTTAACAATTTGAAATGTGTTTTGTGGTGTTCCTTTTATTGTGTCTTAAACTTTCCTTTTTATTTGTGTGACCAGTCCAGAGCAGGCCAGACTCTGTGAATTGGAAGACCAGTCAAAGTCTTCCAAGAAGGGAATGTGGAGTGAGGGTGGCGGCACACACACCATCCGTGACATGAAATACACCATAGAGAATCCCCGCAACTTCGTCGACTCCTTGCACCAGAAACCCATCAATGGTAATGAATGTGGGAGGGGCATGTGTACTGAGACACTCGCAAAGACAAAAGCTTGGCCTGGGAAAGAAAGACACATGGCATATAAAAACACACACAATATTACATAAGCCTCTATTTTCTCGTAAAAGCCAAATTTGCAGGCTTCGCTCCAAATATCCACTTCAGGGCATGTAATGGCACACAGTATATCACCCTTCACCGGCTCATTCCTCCAGTCTCTCATCTCTGACCTACCCGAGGTGTAATGTGCCACTCAATTCATTTCCAGGCGACTGCTGTTAACAGTGGCTCAGCTCATTTCACTACCCTTTAATTGAATGGGAAAATGAACCGGGGAAGGCTTTTTTTTTTCTCTCCCTTTCTTTTATTTCTTGTTCTTACCATTCACAAGAGACAGTCAGGGTTGTCTCGGAATTGGAGGCAGCAATCCAGCCAAAGCGCTTTAAATGTGCACTGAGTCGCTGTGAAAACTAGAATACCAATTTCTCTCTCATCTGCTTATGCAGACACACACATACACACATACACACATACACACACACACACACACACACACACACACACACACACACACACACACACACAGAGAGAGAGACTTATGCATCCACACAAGTCATACACAGAAAGAATGCATATATAGACTGAGAGAACCCATCATCAAAATACTATTTATGCGCAAAATGCCTCTCAGGAAAGGTGACTCACATCCTGTCTAATTTTTTGAAGTACTTTAGAGGTTAGAGGCAACAGTTGAGTGATATGATTTTGGGGACAAATTCAATGTAATACCTCAAAAGCTTTCTAGTAGAATTGACCTTGATATGTAGCAGATAACATTGTCAAAACCTTAAAGGGACACTCCACCAAAAATCTGTTTGTGGACTACCTTTGTAGGCTTGAAAGGTGGACGTTAAGACAAACAAAAAAAAGTTTGACCTTTTTAGAGTGTTGACGGCAATAGCATAAAAAGTACTGTATTAGCTGTATTTTGGCTAAGAGCAGAGTACTGGATTATGTTCATTTTGTTGCTATTTCTGCTATGAAAACTTGAAATTCATCATAACCAAAATTAATTCAAGATGACCACAAACTGCTGACCTTTTTACAGCGACCTTTGAAGCCTACAGTAGTGAGTGTTTGATAAAAAGGGATTTTGGTCAGAGCATCACTTTTTAGTGGATCACACAGTCTTGTCGACGAGGCCATGAAATTCTCCTCTTTGAGAAGTAGCAGAAAGCAATCCTTTAGCAAAACACTTCGAGCCCACTGCTCAGCAAACACTGGTTGTTTTCAGCAGATGACAGGTATCATTGTTTTGAATTTGGTGAGTATCATGCAGGGCTTTGCTGAAAAAGAATTCACGCTATGACAATGTCAACGTATGACAAGGAAGGTTAAAATAAATGAAATAAATTCAGAGATTCATTAGTCTAGCCTTACTAACCTTTGGGCAACTTTAATGAAAGAATCAGACGTTGGGTTTCACCATCATTCAATCCTCACCCCTACATAATCCACTGTGAAACACAATGCATATAAACAAATAAGCACGTCTAATCCAAGAGCTTGATTTCTGTTTGCTCATCATAACTCAACACAGTCTCCTCTCCTTCCTCAAACACTTCTACATTCTGTTCTTCCTCCCTCCAGCCATCATCGAGCATGTGCGTGACGGCAGTGTTGTTCGTGCCTTGCTGCTCCCCGACTACTACCTGGTCACTGTCATGCTGTCTGGAGTTAAGGTAACCACCACCACTCTCTGCACTTACAGATGTCAGTGGCAAGAGACTTCCGTAACACTAAGGAGTTAGCAGAAACAAATGCATCGTCACTTCTTTAGGTCTGTGTTTGTTCTAGCAGAGTCATATCCGCTCCACTAAATTTCTCCATCAATCTCTTTCACCAAGCGGAGCTTTGCCAATGGACCACTCAAGATAACTAATCTTTTTCATCTCCCACTTGAAGATATTACATCCATTGCAAGGTGTTCTTTGTCTTGTTGTTTAAAAGGCTTGTCTGCTCGCCGTGCCTGGTGTGTTTATTTCTGTCTGGTGTTTTGCTACACTTAAAAGGAGAATACAGATAGCATGTACAGCAAGGTGACATCAGTTAAAAGAGCGTAACGGTAGTACACAGCAGATTATATCAAAAGAAAAAAAACTCCAAGAACTGCTAGTTGACTGCAAGGAATTGCAGTAGACAAAATGCATGCTTCTCTTGGACAAATTTTAACACATTTTCCATTGGTTGCAAAATACCCATTGATTGAGGCATGAGTATTATTGTGTAATGTGTTTTTGTGTTTTTTTTCTCTCTAGTGTCCCACATTCAAGCGGGAAGCGGATGGTACAGAGACACCAGAAGCATTTGCAGCAGAGGCCAAATTCTTCACTGAATCCCGTCTTCTGCAGAGAGATGTTCAGATCATCCTGGAAAGCTGCCCCAACCAGATCATACTGGGCACTATCCTTCACCCGGTAAGACACAGGAATCAACACCCAGTCATGGTAGTGTCCTTAAAATCCAAGGTTTTCTGTGTAATTAATTGTTGTTTCCGTTTGACTCAGAATGGAAACATCACAGAACTCCTGCTGAAGGAAGGCTTTGCCCGCTGTGTGGACTGGTCCATGGCTGTGTACACCCAGGGAGCTGAAAAACTCAGAGCTGCAGAACGGTGCGCAACTGCAGCAGAGATTTAGTTGTCCACAGAAAACTTGATTTTTGTTCAATGTAATCCTATATCTTTTAGAGTAGTTGGATAGTGCACATGTCTTGAAGATATAAAGGATTAAGGACTTTAGGATGTTAATGAAAAAGTCTTGCTGGTTCCTATAAACATATCATTAATCATTTTAGTTGGTTGCAGACAGGAGGCCTCACCGTACATTATTTAATTCAGCTGTCCACTCAGGTGACAGAAAAATGTAGGAGCCAATTTTACATTACATTTTTTTTCTGGAAATCACTGCTTTGATACAAGATATAAATAATCACGAGTGTGCATGCTGATTCTATAGGTATTGGAAGTAATTGTGGAAATTAGATATGCACAAGTATGTACAGATTTATGCCACCACTGTTTCAGAGGATCAATTCACTCTATTGTGCTGCAGTGACATCCTCTCTCTACAGTCATTGCAGCAATGACTATTGGCAAGTCATGTAGGAATTTTTCTCGCTTTAATGAGCTTCTGTAGCATTTTTCCAGCCAAATGGATAATTTTTAGTCACTTGATTAAGCCTTTATGTCCTTAATATCTGGCTAATGGTGAGGACTACCACTGATGATGATGATGATGTGATTTTGTTTTTGGCCAGATCTGCGAAAGAGCGCAAGGTCCGCATTTGGAAGGACTACGTGGCACCCACAGCCAACTTGGACCAGAAGGACAGACAATTTGTAGCCAAGGTGAGGTCTCGATGTGGCTTTTATAAGCTGTGTCCCCTTGGCGAACGTGCTGTCTCTGCTTAATCTTGTCTTAAGACTAATGTAATGTTTTTCCATTTGCATCATCTTGCTTCCATTGAAAGTCCTCACTTATCTTTAAACACCACGGAGAAAAAGCTGAAGTAAGGTATAAAACTTTCAACCTGACATGCAGACATTATCCAGTATGAATAAGACTTGGCTTCAGTGCTCAAGGAAAGCTGCTTGTTTCCCTGGTCGCTTCCTTCTCTTGATGTCTCCTGCAGTATTTCCAATTTTCTCCACGCACCACAGCAAAAGCAGAGCCACTTTGAGCCCTCTAATGAATTAAATCCTCCTGATGCCTCTTATTTTCACATTTGCACCCCACCCTCACTGAATAAAAAATAAAATAAAATAAAAATCCCTTTACTAAA
Source organism: Seriola lalandi dorsalis (assembly GCF_002814215.2). Taxonomy (NCBI): domain Eukaryota; kingdom Metazoa; phylum Chordata; class Actinopteri; order Carangiformes; family Carangidae; genus Seriola; species Seriola lalandi. Next base: position 165,438 of record NW_019523988.1, on the reverse strand, counting down.
GGTACGAGGAGGAATGCTTAACAGGAACCTTGAAGCGCTCCCCAGTCAAATTAGGGCCAAATCGCTGGCGTATGCTGTAACAGTGGCACAGAACGACCCCCAAAAGCCAAGAGCTAGAGATATTAGCTTTGGAAGTTATTGGCCAGGGCCTCGTGGGAAAAGAAGTGTCCTTAATATCAAGTACAAGGGAGTGCACTCCCTCCAAGTTGTCAGCACACATTAGTTCAAATCAAGTGAGATGGACTCCTCGATACATTTTGGTAATACAGTCTAACCTTATTGTCTCCATGAGATGACATATTACAGGTTCCAATCTGTCGCTTTAATGTAGTAAAGCAACTCCAGCCTTAAACATCAGCTTTAAATGTGGTCCCCTATATGTGTATTTGGATGATGAGTTGCACCCCACCCTTCCCTTCAGTTGGTATAATTTTCTCTAGGAATGTAAAAAAAAAAAAAGTTTAATACCCTTAAAGTTTGTCTTTTGTCTGCGTTTGCTCCCTCCAGACACTGAACTTTTAAGACCCTGAAAAATTCATGGCTAGCCTGAGGGTTACATAAAAGGTGTTGCTTTGGCAATCTGCTTACAGAATGAATTTGATAAACTGCACACACATAAAGAATGTGCAAAAAGAAACTGTGTATGTATATTTTTTCCTGAGTCAGAGGGAAGAGGCTAGAGAAAAGGATAAAACATTTATATTATCAGTGTGAGCTGCTCTCAGATCTCTCTGAACCCCCTCAATAATAACAGGGTTGGATGTGGGCAGTGGGGAAGTGAGGGAACATTTGGTGGTGAGCTCAGGAGGGTGCATGAAAAAAGAGGCAAAAAGACCTAGGCAAAAATGAGAGGTAGAGAGTTGGGGAAGAAACTGAAAGTGTGAGTTTGTTTGGAGCGGTATAGGGAGACTTGGGGGAAGAAGGATGAAAAGACATAAGGATGAATAAAAAATAAAAATAAAAACACCAAATCAAGATCCTGGGACTATGCATGTCCTCTCTCTGGTATTTTTTTTTTTTTTGTGCTGCAGTGTTGATGCCCCCAGTTAAACCTTGCTGCACTTTTGATCTCTTTCTCTATCCTCTCATTTCCTTGCACATGCTTTCCCCAAAAAGAGCCACAGAGGAAGCTTGCTCTCTGTCAGCCCCTGCTATATTAGTCAGTTTGTTTAAGGGATTACTAAGACATCAGTAGCTCCTGAGACAGCTCCACCTTTAGTATAGTATCAATTTCTACAGCATGAATGTGATCTCGGATAGCTTGAGAAGTTGTGCTCAACGGAAAGAGCAACTCTGAAATGGCAGCAGGACCATGTGACTCTTAAAAACTTTCCTTTAAAAGTGGCTCGCAGTTGTGATGGAAAATGTCTTGCTGACCCTGCAAATGGTTGAGCTGCTTTAAAGCTAAGTACATATCGGACAGGCTAAGGTTACTCAGGCCTGTCGTTGCCCCTCCGTACTTGTCCTGGTGACATTTGTCGGCACCTAATACTGCAATGCACCGACTCTCCCGGGGACACATCTATCCATCAATCCCATCATCATACACTCCTCCTCTCTGCTCGTCCACTCTACTTTTCACTTCTTATTATCTGAGTGATGGATAGAGTCGAGAGGCAGAGCAGGTCCAATCCCCACAAGTCAATCCTGCTGACGCATCTTCCTTTTTGACTGTCTCGCCCCTCTCTCCTCCCAGCTCTACTGGGACTGGAGAAGCAGATGTAGGCCATGTCCCAATAGTCTTCCTCTCCCCTCCTTTCCTTTCCCCTCCCTTCCTCTCCCCTGGGTAACCACCGACCTGTGAGGTGATGGATAAAAGGTGACATGGTGTAAACCTCTTTACCAACCTCTCATCGCTAGCTTTTCAGGAACATTGCTGCGGTTGCTTTTATGTCCACCAATTCCATACAAGTATGGTAGTTCAAATGCAAAACTAGTGTGTATTTGTAAGGCAGGCTGCAGATTATATGAAGAGTAATAGTGTGTTTTGCAGTAGTATAGAAAATGTTTAGTGAAACTAATAGATATATTAAAAAAATCCCTATATATTAGCTGATGGCATTTGATGTTGAATTTATTAATTCTTAAATTCTTACCGTAATAGGTTCATCCTGTTGCCAAATGACAAGTGCAACAATAAAAAAATAAAATCACAAAAATAAATCACAAAAATGCCAGTCCCACAGTCTGTGGGCTGAGGACTTAAACTGTCACAACATCTTAACGTTGATTGTGGCTGATTCTAATATTACACTGTTGCATGTGTAACTCTTTATCCCACATTGTTTAATCCACATGACGTTGCCCTTAATTTACATGATTTTCCATATCTGGTAATACTGCAGAGAAGTATAGTATCTGCTGTACATACTGAGGAATGTATTTTCTATGATGGACTTTGTAAAAAAGGAGTGCTTTTTAAACCTGTGGTGCAAAGGAACACTTGAAGGTCTCCTTACATAATTAATATACCTGTACATTGGCTATGAGGGAAACAGATGACATAAGAGCCTCTTTTGGCTGTTGGTGTATGTCCCAGTTAAGATAAGTCAGACAGAATGGTTACAAGGTCAGACATGTTCTTTGTAAGAAATTAAAAAGTAATTTTTGTGTTAGGATGATGAGAAAAGGGTAAATTGGTTCTTGCCCTAGTTAAAATCAGTCAAGTGGAAGGGCAACAAGGTGAAAAAGTCTCTCTACATTATTGGTACCTGTCCCAGGAAAATGTCCTCCTACAGTATTACATGCTCATCAGCCTCTTTTTTTCCCCCCAGCAGCGCATCAATGGCTAGATGCCAACTTAAGGTGTTTATCATGGCATCAAAACACCACTAGTTGATGTGAAACCATGTAATTTGGGTGACAAATCATCTCCACTGGCGGTAAGAGTGAAGCACTGCCATAGGTGTTTCTTTTGAGGGAGTTGATCTGCCATGAGTAATGAGTAAGTCCTGGCTAAGCCCGTGCTTGGCCCTGTGGTTAAAACCAACTTAATGGATTTGACTGACAACCCAAACATTCCCCGACAGTAGCCAAGATCCTCCTTGTGCTATGACTGATCTTGGCCACTGCAGATGTCATGTCAGCCATGGGCAGAGGGTGGCAGTAGATCCCCACCTCTCGAGTATCAGATTAGACCAGTGAGTCATGCTCCCTGCCTATTTGTCTTCTCTGCCTGCTCGCTCAACCCTCATGGCAGCTACTTTGCAAAGACTTTTTGCTCTATTTTTCTATCTATTCTCCATCTTTTCCTCTGCCTCTGCTCGTGTGATATTTGCAGAGAGATTACACTCTGTCTTTCTGGCCCGCTCCATCTTTCTGTTCCTCTATCTTGGTGCATGTTGATCTGTCCTCCTTCGCCTCTCTTGTCTCGCCTCCTCCAGCTGATAATTAGCCAGTAAATGCTGAGCCATTTTCTTCTGCTCCTGCCACATTCTCTCTCTTGCACTTTATTTACTTGGGCAGGCCACAAAATGACCTTGTTACAGTGTGAATTCGTGTAGGCTGGTGTGCGTGTCTCCGTGTGCATGCATGCTCCCCCCTCGCACTTACTCATTACACCTCTCCCCCACTCTGTCTCTCTCCCTTCTGCTCCCTATGTCTCTGTATCTCTCCCACTCAGCTCAGTGATTAGTATATGATGTATTTTGGCTGCGGTTGTGGGCAGCCTATTTAGCATGTAGGCTGGTCTAATTTCTGTTCTCTGGTGGCAGATGCAATGGCAGTCTGATTTGTTTTCATGGAATAATGAATCTCCCAAAGAGCGCCATGCACCTGGATTTGAATCTGTCATACACTTTATCAAAAAGGTTCAACTAAGCTTTTATAATTCAGAATGATTTTTTGGTGTTTTTGTTTTTCTACCACACAGTCAGGCACAAAAACACCCACACAGTCCAAATTGTGTTTAAAACACTGCTCAGACTTGCATCTCTCACTTTTAGGACTTCAGCTTGAGCACAGCCTACATATGAACTACAGTTTGAGTGATGGTGAGACCATTTAATGCACGTGTGGGTGGCAACATGTGTAGGGCGATTGATTTTCTCAGTTTCTTGCAAGCGGCCTACTTAAGTGCACTGGCTTTGGATGCCTCCTTCATCTCAGTCACATTATACCCTCAATCTGTCTCTTTACTACGGAGGGCACATAGTAAGGCACATAGTGTACATAGACTTCCAGAGTTTCAAATATTTCTTCCACACTTCATTATTATTCATTCATTTAATCAATGAATTTATCTTCCTCTGAGATTTGTATAATTTTTGGACTAGGACATTAGTTTGCACATCCCTGTATACATTTCAAAGTGACTGGTTGAGGCCAGACAGAGCTGCTTCGTTTTTGGTGTTCTTTATTGTTGCAGGCCAACACTAGACGCGTATGAACTGTAATTGAACAGCTGTAGCTTTGAACATCCACCCATATTCCTCTGAACTGCCCCTGCTATAAACTGCTTACACTTGTAAAGGTCTCCAGAACAAAGTGCTGCCAGTCAGTTGTTGGACAGAGGGCTGTGTAATGCTCTACAAGTCTATCTTTAACAGGATGTTTGTGTTTTAAAGCTTTCTCTTGCACTCTGTCTCCCTCTTTCTCCCTCCCTCCTCGGTGCCAATCCCCCAGATAGCGGAACGTCCTCCCTCTGTCCTCCAAACCTTGTCGGCCTGCTGGGACGACTTAGCTCGCTTGCTTACTCAGTCACTCAAGGATCACTCTTTCTTACCTCGCTCTCAGTGCCTTCTGCTCGTGACAGCACACGATCTGCACTGTCACTCTCCTTACGCCTTTGAATAGATCTCTTCCTCTCCATTTATCCTTTACCTGCTCCTTCACTTCCCGTCTTTCTTTAAGTCTGTCTGCTCACTCACTCAACAAAATGCAGCGCCAGTCTTTTTGCTCCAACGGTCCTCTATCCTGCAGGGGTGTTTGTTCCCCTCAAAGATTTACAGGTTTTTTTTTTTTGGACCCCTGAATGAATTTGACTTTGTGTTACGTGTTCTTATTTTTGTGCTTTTTGTTCGCCTGATTAACCTCCCAAACCTTTCTCCTTCTTTTATTTTAACCACTCCCTCTTCTTTGTTCTTCTGTCCCTGTAGGTGATGCAGGTGGTCAATGCTGATGCCATGGTGGTCAAGCTCAACTCTGGAGAATACAAGACCATCCACCTGTCCAGCATTCGGCCCCCTAGGATTGAGGGAGAGGTACAAACAAACCTGCGTGTCTGTCTGAATGTGTGTCTGCACAGAGCTTTGCACAGAGTGAGTGGGTACTTGTGTGTGAATAGGTGACTGAATGTTGTCATATGTGGGAGAGCTTGTGGGCAGCAGCTCCAGAGACGACTGGAGTGACTGCTGCTTTCTTGACAGTTGGCTTATTTTAAGCCAAACACAGGCTATTTACATCTCCCTATTGTAACCATCTCGCTCTGTTTAATTTACATGCCCTCTTCACATTTTTTGTCTTCTCTCGCTATCTCTAAATGACCATGGGAATAATTTTGACCACTTGGTGGCGCCCCTGTAGTTGGGGCACATGCAAACACAGTGAGACACACACCCAGTGGTTGCAGCACTGCAGAGAGTGGGGCAGATCGATTTTTTTTTTTTTTTTCCTTTCCCCTCTGCGCTGCCTGTTTTTCTGAAAAAGACATGCTTACAAACATATATTTAGTGACAACAGGGGAGATGTGCTTTTTTTGAAAACAGTTGGCAGTGTCTGAAAAAATTGTATGTTTGCAGTGACACCTGGACACATAAGTCTACTCTGCTGGATGTCACCGTCCCACTCTCTCCCCATCACTCACTTCCCCAACTTTGATTATCAAGGAATTTATTGGTTGAAATGAAACTGTTTCTTTTATTTTTGGAAAAGAAAAAGGATCAATAGTTTTTTCTCCATTACCATTGGTGTCTGAGTCTCCTAAAAGGCTATCATTTTGTAAATAAAGGACTCAAGCTGTCTGGAAATGTCACTCCCATTAATTAGAAAGTTTTATTGTCACAACAGAAGTGATTTTTCTTTTTGTCAGAGGGAGAGTTACAATATTTCAAATGAAACCCTTCTCTCCCTTTGTTTAACATGTCTGAGGCTGTTTGACAAGTGCTCCTCTAGTCGACACACTGTTTACTGTAATATCCATTTATACATAAGTCATGTCTCACATTTCCCTGTTCAAAGAGGGATGAGACAGTCGGGGTGTTGTGTTTCTGTCTAGGGAACGGTTGTAAAACTCTGATTGCAGAATGTTTGCAACAGCCCTTTACTTTTTCTGTTTTGATTGTTTTTGTTTTATTGACTCCCTCTCTGCTTCTCTTCCATTTTATGGTTTATCCTTTTCTATCTTTTCCTCTTTATTGTTGTCTAGTTTAGTTTTTATTCTCTACCCTTTCCCCAACACCGCCTTTCCCCTGGTGTCATTAGTGCCTTGCATCATTAAGATACTGCTTTGTATCTCTCTCTGTCTTCCTTTTTCCTTCTGTTCTCTCCTCCTCTCCCATCTCCTCCACAGTCACTTTCTCCTGCTGATCTTTCCCTCCGGGTGGGCAGGCTGTGGTCAGATTGTTGACCTGCACCTTTGCACTTAATATGTGTTTCTTCTCCCTAGCTCTCTGTGGTTATAACAAGCTTCTGGGAAAAAACATCTCTCCATTTTATCTTTCTGCCCTTTTCTCTTGTTCCTTGCATTGCACAGCTTTTGCTCGTAGACACGTAAAGCCTGGTGCTTTCCTGGATGGTCTTTCTACTACTTCACTTTCCTGATTTACTACCTCACCTTTTCTGCTGCCTCTCTCTCCCTCCTCCTTTGCATTCCTTTTACCTTTGATTTCCCACTCTTGTCTTTCTCTCTCTTCTCATATTTCCTTCTCTCGTCTTTCTTTCAGTGCACGTCTCCACTCTGTGTTTCGCTCTGTCTTTGTCTGCACCAGATGCTTCAACAGTATGTGTTTTGTGCTTCATTACACTGTCGTATGTTGCAGGGGAGAGCCTGAGAGAGTGAGCCCAGGTGTGAATGTTTGTGTGTATTGTATTGGTGTTATATTGGCACAGTGTTGTATTGCAGTTTCTTGCAGTTCATGCATATTTCATTTGTTGTTGTATGGTTGTGTGTCTGATTTCTAATGTAAATACCCTGTCTGTGTTGGTACTTGCTCACTGGGCTAGTAGAGTGAACTGTACTAGCCTGCATAAAATATTACTAATGTAATATGCATTTTGAATTAGGCAGATAGAATTTGTCTCTAGCTGCTAGTGTGGCTATTTCACATTGGTCATAATGCATAATTGAAGTTATTAACAACATATCTTAAACTGAAGTGACATATCGCCAACAAAAGTTTTAACCGTTAGATTTCGAAGATTATATATGTCTTTGCTTCCTCTAGACAGGGTGGGCTTTTTCTGACTGCTGGAGGACAGTCTTTTTTCAGAGGTGGTGTTACATGAAAAAATTGTCGCTACATTTTGTGTTTTTTAATAAGGGTTGTTCATGGTGCTGCTGCTGGTGTTGTTTGTTAGCTAGTTATTTCTGTCTGTGGGCTAAAGAGCCTTCCTGCCTGTCTGTCTGTAATGCTGTTGGCTCAGCTTTGAGTGTCGTCGCTATGGCAGCAATGCAGTGTTGTTGTGGGTTTATTGAGGATATGATGAGCCCTTGGACTGGAAGGTAGAACAAAGGCAACTGATAGAGACACGCTGAAATTTCTCTGATATCTTAACTAAATATATTTCTTATATTCATACATGAGAATTTTATGTCCAGTCTTATTTGCCAGCAGGGCCGTGTGTCTGATCACTAAATTAGGCAACTGAGCTGTTACCTAAGGTGAACAGGGAAACTTAATTTCATGCCTTGTCTACACTACTTTACAGATGCAGATGTAGTAGTTCACACTGTGTTAGTGGAATCTATTCTGGACATTGTAATGTGCTAATTTTTCCCCTGGTTACTGTTGCTTGAACTATGTTGAAAGCCAATCAAATTTATTGTGTAGCACCTCCAAAAATGGCTGCTTATCTGCCAAAGTATTTGAAACACTTGGCAGCCATGGCTAAAATCTGTGGGTAGGGTTTCTTTTCTCCACCTTGCCTAAATAAAAAGTGTGTTAGTGCACATGTAAGAGAAATACATAGAGTAACAGCATGCCCAAACCGAAAAAGCCAGATTTTTAATTTTTTTTTTGGGGGGGGGGGGGATTCTTATCTTGAGGTCAAGTGAGTGAGAGGTCGCAGCAGGTATTTCTCAGCCAGAAGCCCTACACACACTGACATCATGTTGGCTAACACTGTAACGAGCAAGCTGGCTTCTTGCTTACGGAGCAGCAGGAAGACACAAAGACATTGTCACGGTTTGCACCACAGCTTACACGCACACACAAACGCATGCACACACATGGGACAGACATGCTTGGTTAAGCTGCATTAGCCTATGTCAGGAAACATCTTGGAAATTGGCGTCAGTGTGTGCACAAACATGGATTACACAGGCATGTGCTGTATACGTGTGTGTGTGTGTGTGTGTGTGTGTGTGTGTGTGTGTGTGTGTGTGTGTGTGTGTGTGTGTTTGCGTGTGTGTATAGAGACACCCCAGATGTGTGCATGTTAGCAGTGTAGCCTGTATGAGAAGCTCCAAGGAAATCTCCAGAGAAAACAAAGTCAGAAATTTGGTGTTGTGACAATTGTGTGTATATGTGTGTGCATGTGTGTGTTGCACTCTCTAGAGGTCTGTAGGGATTTTCTTGTGCCAGTTGTCATTATTATCTCTGTCTGTCTGGATGTGTCTGTGCACTGTTTGACCGTGCATTCTGCAAGCAAGGCCGTTTATGTTTGTGTGTGGGTGTGTCTGAGTGTGTACTGTTAGGGGGTACTGAGGCCAGATGCAATGTACCAGTGCACTGATGAACTGTGACAGTTCCTGCCAAGCCCCTTGCCTCCTCCTCCTCCTCCTCCCAACTCCTCTGGTTCCTTTTAGTCTTCTAACACCCCCCCCTTCTCATGACTATACTAATTGTGCTCAGACTGACAGATTGGTGGACCAATGGTGTCTAGCTGCAGCAAAACATAGGACCCAAATTTCCCCACACAGGCTCCCCTCTCCTTTTTCTCTCATTTTTTTGGTTCCACTCCCCCCCAGTGTTACTGCTGTGGCATATCTTCAGATGTTATTTTGAGCTTGGGAGTTGGAGTCAGCTTTTTCTTCACTCTCTCTCTTCTCCCCCCTCTTCTCCTCTTCTGCCCCCATTTATTTATTTTTTGCTCTGTTTCTCCGTTTTCCTCTCTCGTGTGCAGCAGGACAAGTCCAGCGTAAACACAAGCATGGAGAGATGTCTGTGCTACTCAGTGACTCACTATTACACCCACTCACTCACACTCATTGTGTTTGTGTGTATCTCTGGTTTGACGATGCACATGCGTTGAGCCTTGAGTGTTTGTGTGTGTCTCTTCATGCGTTGGAATGTATGTGTGTGGTTTAAGTAGGGATCAGGACAGTGCTGATGGAGCACATACAGAGGTCAAGTCGCTGTCCTTATATAAGGCAACACAATGACTATGGCTCATCCCCACGCTACTCCATACAGCCCTGCCTACTCGTCTAACCTCTCTACAGTCCACCTCTGTGTGTGTTGACATTGTAGATGATTTAGTCTCACAGTACATCTTTCATCTTTCTGCTGCAGCCTCCCATAAACCATCTATCTTCTCCACCCTCCCTCTGTCTTTTCTTCTGTCTCCTTCTTATTTTTATTTTCACATTATTAGGTTTATTTTTATACTGGAACATTGCACATTGATTAGCATTTCTGTAAATACAGCCGTTTCAGCACAGGTCTGAAAAGTCTGGCAAAGTATGTGGGCAGAATTTGACAATTTCCACCTCTTCATACCTATGAAGTATATCGGTATCAGTGGATGAGTCTCTAAGGCATGTCACAAAACCAATTAACTACATCTTTTTTTTTCCCCATAGTTGCACAGCTTCTATCATTTCACATATTATTTTGACCTGTACTGCTATACAGTACTATATGGTTTTATTGCTACAGCCTACTGCACATGGTAATGGACTCTGTTTCACATCTACAAGTGCAGTCAAGACATCAAGGTCTTAAGAAAAGGTGATAGAATATGGAAATAGAAAATTTGTTATAATGTTGATGTAACTAGTCAGCTAATTATCTATTGATGTGTAATGCAGTGTGCTCAAACACAGTGACAGAAGATAAAGACGCTGACATCGTCCAGATTGACACCATACTAAGCAAAAACAATAATGTGGTTACCAAGTGACAGATGACAACAAACAAGTCACAGCACAGCAATGTGAAAGACATAATTTGGAAGGAAGATTGGGTGTTGTATTAAGTAAACTTGAATCAAAATGCTATTCATACAAGTTGGTTTAAAATTTTTCTTTTAGTTTTCAGTGTTTTCCTCATTAAAAAAAAAAAAAAATCTGAACACACAGTCTTAGGAAATATCACTGCTGCAATAGAATTGTTGAAAAATTTCATGCACACTCAAAATTTGTAAAAGAAAATCTGAGGAGATACAGTTTTATAATAACCAAATTTTCAAACAGACAGTCCCATCTGCTATCTGCTGTGTTTTTGTTTCTCCTCCCCTACTCTCCTCTGTGTTTTCATCTTATCTCTTTCTCCTCCTCACTTATGTCCCCATCCTCCAAATTTTCTGTCTGGCCATGTGTGTGCCCTCAGCATGCCCCTAGCCTGGCATGACAAGCTTTGACCTCAAATTTTGGTGGAGGATGACAAGGAAAGAGGGTCACCCACCTCATGACTCATTTGTGCACAATTGGCTGGACGAGGCAGATTGGTAGCCAGTGTCCCTCCTCACTACTAAATGAATATTTCTTTGGCTCCATTGCACCATTTGGCTGTCACTGTTGAAAAAGCGAGGGCTTGGCTTACTTGTGTTTGTGTTACTGCAGCAGAGGAAGTTATTCAAATGACTACATTAGGAAAACAATGTGATGGGTGCTTTTGAGAGATGTGGGTTATAGACAGACCTTTTTATTTAACAGACCTTGTTTTGATACAGGCCATTTATAAACAGGGGTCTGTGGGGTTGAGTTAGGTGCAGTATGTTCAATATTATCCAGTATAAGCTTTGTGCTTTTAATAGTTGACTGTCATCAGCAATAGAGGAGAGTTTTAGCAGGCGGCACTGCAGTTAGTCTAATACTGCATCACCATGTCTGTCTGCAGGGCCAGTCTGACCGTCTGTGTGGTCCAGAAATTATAAACACAGCACTGCACATTTGAGTCGCAGTGTGGCCGCTTTGCCCAGCCAGCCAGTGTGATGCTTTAGCTCACATTTTTATATGACATCCTTATTAATGACAGCACAATCAGAAAACGGTCTGTAACACAGCTGTCCCAGTAATTTTACCTGCACCAGTGTGTTAACAGCCAATCCTGAATGGAGTGGCTGTTTGTTTTTACGGCGCCACAGGTAACTTCATTCTGAAATCCAGATTTGTTCTTGTGTCTATTGTGGGATCAGCCATAGTCAGCTCAGTAATGACTTATTTGTATTATCTTGTATGGGTAATTATTCTGAAATTGTATCGTAGTACTATAAGCAGCTATATCCTTCATGCTCCTGCTTCAGGAAGTGTATGCCCCCTCCCTCTCTCCCTCTATCTCTCTTTCTTTCTCTCTTGCACTGTCTCCCTCTCTCCACTCCAGCCCTCTGCAGCCATTTGATGTTTATGCATGCACAATTGAGTAATGTTGTTAGGCATACAATAGTAAATGTTGACTGTTTGTCTAAGACTCCCAGTGGACTTGTTAATCAAAAAATAATGTCCGCTTTGTCTGGGACACATGCACACAGCAGCGTTTTTCTCTCAAGAGACAGGTTACACACAAAATAGCACACTCTACTCCATCCGTTAAATGCAAAACTAAGGCCTAATACTGTACATTCCCCCAACACCACAGCCAAACATCAGAGAGCATGATGTGCTCCTGAGTCATGATTTCACCCTTGAAGTTCCAGAAGCTGCAAATGCTTCCAGCAGCAGCATCCACACATTTGCAGCCCAGCCCCTGCAGCCCTGCGACACTGTACATTCCAGCTAGCGTCATGCCTCTGCAATAGTCAAAGATGATTCCTTGGCTTTTCTCGGGTAATTTGGAACGAAGGGAATTTACCCCAAATAGAACAGAACTCCCCCCGAGGATAGTGAGAACAAACTGTTGTTATTGGGTCATGGTTGAGACATAGCAGTGACTCTCTCCTCTGTCTGTAACCTTCCTGCAGCTGCATTATAACAGTTTATAGTTGATGTATACAGAGTTTTGGAGTAATTTAATGATGCTAATCTGGTCAATTTATCTGCGTCTGGAGAGTGAAGTTGAAGTCAGCTTTATAGTCAAATAATTAACCTTGTCACAGTCTACGGTTTCCACACACCTAATTGTCAGGGGATGGTTAATCTCCCCTTCAGTAGAACTGCAACTGATGTGGACCTATTGTGAAATATTGGGTAGTTGTTGCAATCAAGTGACATCATTGAATCCCATGCTAAAGCCATTGTGGCTGCCCTTTGAAAACCACTACTGGTCCTTTGTTTTTAAACATATCCTGCCCCCTCACCCTTTAGCGTGTCACCTTCATAGGGACAAGAATACTATCAGAAAAGACAAGGTTAAAGTTGTCCAGCGGATCACATTGGAGTAGGACATGGGCTTAGCCTGGACAATGTGATCATCAGTGTGTTCGTCCTGACTGCCTGCATTTGGAGTTGTAACATTTCCTCTCATTGTCTAATTTTCTTGTTTTCTGACTCCTTCATCTTGCCGTCTTCCACTCAGTCTCGCTCCATTCCCCATAGACCTTCTAAAACAGGAGGAGTAGTACCTTTTGTCCTCCTTGTCTTCTTCTCCACTCCTTGTGTCTAATTGGCATAGAGTGCTGACATTTACACTCTTCGCCCTCAGTGACATAGCTCCCTTTCCACCGTAAAACAGCTTATTAGTTAGAAATGATTTTTCCTTTTTTTCCCTTCACCCTCCGTTTAGGTTCATTCTTTACTTTTCCCTGTTAAAAGTTATCTTGTTGTTTTGACCTGTATCTATCAGAACTCTAATGGGCCTAAAAATGGGGTTCTGCCATCATAGTGTGCGTGTAAACGCCTCCCAGGATGCAAAAAAAAACACCCCCTAGTCTCTGGGAGTTCTCTTAATGTATGACATTAAGACAATACGGTCCAAGAGAAGGATTTCACTCGGGCAATGTCAGCTTGGTAAAAGTTATCTTCATCCCCAGCAGTGGACGGCTCAGCCCACAGCTCAGGCACAAAATGGAGGATTCCTGGCTGGCAGTGCTCCTAAAAGGCCCCATCATCCCACCGCAACTGACTTGATAGGGATGAAAGACCCTGACAATAAGCCCCGGCTGACACAAAATGGAGGACATCGGCTCTTGGCTGAGCGGTGCGGGATTTCCACTGGCCATGTGTGAGATTAATTCACCTCCGAGGTTCCATGCTGTGCTGACTCCGCTAGTGAAAGTGGAGTAGGATGAGAGCAAGGGAGTAAGAAAAGAAAGATAGAAAGCTATTAAACTCAAAGGTTATTACATTCCTGCCAAGGTTAAGGGAACTCTGTTGGCTGGTGGATTTGGCAGTTCTCAGTACTCCCTCACCAGGACCAGTCCAGTGGGCCCTCTGTGCAGTCATGTTGACTCATTCATAGTACAAACAGAATTTTGGAAGGAAAAAATTACTGTCACTGAAACATTGCTCAGTGTAGGATTTTTCTGTTTGACGCCAGTGGAGTTGCTTGAGCATACAAGCACATGTTCACACAGCCTTTGCTCCCCATGTGTCTTTTCTCCTCATCCATCTGCCCAGCTGTGTGCCACACCTTGCAGCTCTGAACAACTGGAAAGGCATTAAAAATGAATGAAAACCACTGAATAGAAGAGGAAATGAGGAATTAATCCAACTCCGTTTGTTCATTTGGAAGTGTTCTACTTCTGTTTGTGTGACAGATAATGATGGCGCTCATAGAAGAGTGTGGGAGGGGCAGGGGTGGCGAGAATACTGGGATTGTCATTCATAGCCTTATTCCTCCTGTTAGTGCCTGTCATTTATTTTCCCACTGCGTCATTGTCATTTGCTGTATTATTTTTTTATCCCGCCCCTACAAAAACGGCACCTGTCACTGTGTGTGTGTGTGTGTGTGTGTGTGTGTGTGTGTGTGTGTGTGTGTGTGTGTGTGTGTGTGTTTGTCTTTTCACACTGGGAGCAACACAAAACCTCAGCCTCCTTTTGAAAATGCAAATAGGATCTATTTGTGGCCTGCTCCTGTCAGAGAGTGGGTGAGCGTATTGAGGGAAGTTTTTGTGTGCAGCTGTGTGAGTGAATGTGTGACATGTGGCTACATTTGTGTATACATCTATGCGTACTCATGGTGTCAGCTCGTGTTTATGTATCTGTTTAACACAGTGTCTTTGCCTTGGCTTTTTGCATTTGTGTGTCCTTAGTAACTGTGATTTGTGTTTATTTATTTAGTTATTATTTATTTATTTAATTTTATTTTTTTTGGTGCAATGTGTCAGTATTGACAGCAAGAGAGATCTTTGTATTTGAGGAAGTTGTGTGCGATGGTGTGTGCCTGAAATGTTGCAGTTCACACCATAATATTTTTACATAATACCATAATAATTTTTTTGTGTCTGCATGTTTTTGTCTGCATCTACAGAGGATGTTTTGAGCCATGCAGATTTGAAAGTACAGTGTGAATAACTTTCTTCTTCCTCTCATCTTTTTCTCTTTCCATTTTGTTTCCATTGTCCTCCTCCATCCTCCCTCCATCTGTGTTCAGGAGAAGAACAAGGACAAAGACAAACGTTTCCGTCCGCTCTACGACATCCCCTACATGTTCGAGGCCCGTGAGTTCCTGAGGAAGAAGCTCATCGGTAAAAAGGTAAGAACCAGTGACTCTTTGAAAGCTCTCAGTCACTCTTTTGCTCTGTGTGTGTGCTAGTATGTGAATGAACATGATTGCCTCTAATCAGCTTTTAATGAATTAAACAATAGGTCTAAACAAGAATTCCCCCCCAGTGGCTTCCTACACTTTCCCCCCTCACCGGTAGCCAAACACACGATTCTGAAGCCCTAAGCTAGATATCTCTTTCTCTCCCTCTCTGTGTGAATACCAAGTACTCTTGGTAGATGCCCTGGGGCTCGGTATTGGCCCGGACGCACCCTTTAAACAAGCAGTGTTGATTTCCCCCTCTTGTGTCTATTGATCTACCGGGTCTGTACACCTTGGGGGCCGCTATGATTTACACACATCTGACCCAGCAGAACTCAGCACTGAGCTAGAGAGCACTTGAGACACACACCACTGCTTGAACATCTGCCTTTTTTGTGTTAAATTTGAAAAGATGAACAATGAATTGAGGTTGGTTGGATGACTGAGAAAGTGAGAGCTAGATAAAAAAACAAAACAAAAGAAAACACTTGAACTGACTTGAATTAGGTGTAGTGTTTGAAAAAGCAAACTTTGCCTTACACATCAAGTTTTCAGCAATCACAGTATATTGTTTTTACACCAGGGTCCCTTCAGCAAATCTGTAAAATGACTCCTACATTGTTGTCATTGTCCGCACAGTAGCAATTTTGCCGCCTCCAGTGGCAGTAATGGCACAGGGAGGAAAGGCAGCAGTTGTTTATAGGCATGCCCAAAGATGTTGTCCACTGCCTGAGTTGAATGATGGTTTATATTTTTCCAAACAGTTAACTCTGACTCTTGTCAGATGCAGAGGGGCCGTGTTATAATGGGAACCTCGCTGTAAAAGATTGGAATCTTTCTTGCAAAAATCTACATGAAAATGCAGTTGAGAGTGCAAATTGATGGAAAACGCTGTCAAAATGGTGCATTTATGCACAATCATACTGCCAAAATGACTTCCTTAGTGGGGAGTTATCTCATAAATTCCATGCTGTGTTGCAGCTGACTACCAAGTATCAGTTGTTGGAGCTTAGACCTCCACAAATCAATTCTCAGTGTCCTTTTTAAAAATCTCAGCCTGTGTTTGTGCTGAGCTGAGAATGTACAGATTCCAGGGGTCCACAGCACCCAGATAATAGATGGAACAAGCAATCCTGTGTCACACACTTTCTTAAGTGTACAGTGTTAAAAACACATTTGCAGTACAGCCTGGTAAACACAAAAACATGCACCCACTCAAAGCCAAAAGCCAAGAGAGTTCCTTTTTGGCATTCAATACATGAGTGAGATTCATATCCCTGTCCCAGCCTCTCATTGCAGTCATTTTAATCATCCACATTAATGTTTTTTAATGACAGAAAATTCAGCCGTAAGCTGGCTTTTGACGAGTGAAGCGAGAATAATGATCCTGCTGTTTATTTGCGGTGTTTGTGTTTGGGGGATAATGATTGTATATATGATGGGAATAGGCAGTCTACAGCTTTGTCAAGGTGTAAAAACACTTTGGCAAAATATGCCAGTAGCATCATGATAAAATGTGTGTGTAGCGCAAGTTTGCAACACCAAGCCTCATATGGGGCCATATGATGAGTGTAAAGTACCAACCAGGGCATGTTGGCATTAAAACACAATGACTTGTGTCTGTCTTTGTGTAAGGTGTAGGTACATGCATTTCGATGAAGTCATAATACACATATATAACCGTGTAAAGCTCAACAACATACAAGATTTTACACATGCAAACCCATTCCAGTCTGCTGTGGTTATTAGCTGTTTGCTCATCAAAGACATGCCATACAAAGGAATGGAGGAATAATAATGGAATAAAATAGTTCAGTACATAATAATCATGCATGTGTTACGAGGTTAAAATATCTACTCCATGCTTTAAATTACTTTTACATGTTTTATAATTGTGTTCAATACACAAATGCACACAGACCACATCTGACACCACTCAGATCAATCTGCTGTTTTTACACCGAGTTTGATTTCACAGTATTGCTTGCTTAGACTCGAGGGTGTTTCTAAAGTCAACTCAGCTAAAATGTTCCTGTGCCTTTCTAAGCCTCAGGCAAATTGCTGTTTGTAGTGTTTATCGTAGAGGAAAGTATGCATGATTGTCTATGTGTCAAAAGGAGTTACTGTCTTAAGCGCAATAAGAGTATGCATGTTTTCACCAGAGTGCGTCACTGGCCCTGTTCACAGTCTGCATTAAAATAGATCCTGGATGATTCAGTCACATGTGGATAGCTCTAAACACAGGTGGGAGGGCACTCCATGACGTGTTGAAAGATTTGATCACTAAGGCTACAGTTAGACGTGGAGGTGGTGGTGGTGGTGGTGATGATCAGGGATCTGTATGTCCACGTATAGTATGAATGCAAATGCAACCCTGTAACATGTGAACAACACAACAAACTGTCAAAACACAGCCCACACCCATAACAAATGACCATTTATCTCTACTTGGCATTTCATTTAAATCTACCTGGACTCCCACTTGCCCTCTCCATCATTATGTTGAATGTATACATACATATACATACAGTATACGCCACTGTATTGCTCTACATTTGATTAGTATTGAAGTTGGGGGTCCCAAGTGTGTGCTTGTAAGCTCTTTGAAGTGAGTTAGGTTTAAGTGGGGAGCTCTTGCCCATTTGCCAGCAGTAAAGCCTCCTCCCTCCTCACTCTGGAAAATCAATAACGGAAGAGCTCTGGAACGTTGCTTCCCTCCCATTCCTTTATTGTTGCTAAGATACAAGGCTAAAGCTCTGAATTAGACCTTCTGTCACCATGTATCATTTTTTTTTTTTTTCTTTTCAATAATTGCAGAGCCCAAAAAAAAAAAAAAAAAAAAAAAAGCAGGTTTTTTAAGGTACAAGCATCACCCGTCAGCTGCCTTGGCAACAGGAAAGAATTAGTTTGGATGAAGTGATCACAAGCTCGCTATGGGTGAATGTTTATTTGCGAACACAATTCTAACCCTCAAGGCTTTAATGTTAATCTATGCTACCTTGGCCTACTTGAGTTGTCAAGTTGGATGCAGGTAGATGCACAAGTGTACAGAGAGGCATGTTGCACTCCAACAAGGAGAGGAGTTTAGTCGACCCACTTACTGTCATCCTGTCTCCGAACACTAAGCTCTATGGAGACAGATTTGGAGCAGTAAGCATTAGAAGACTCTAAGACCACTGCTTTCCCTGAAATTCTGCTCCAGAGAACTCCACTTTTATCTTATTCTTTTTTTCTTTTTTGCTCTTTTTCCTCCGACACAAACCAAGACAAAGATTGTACCTCAGCAGTGGGGTAATTAGGGCTTGACCTGCTGGATTTAAAAGGAAATACTCTGACTGATCTGTCTGATCTGGGTCCTTCCTGAAAGAAAAAGGTGAAGAGAACTTGAGTCCCTTACAGAGGTGTGACTTCAGATTTATTGTCGGATCACAAAAGGTGTACCTTTGCATCAACTAGCTCAAACTGGACTTGACCAGAGCTAATCGCCCTGTCCCGTCACAAAGTTGACTTATTGGATTGACCTGCAGGTATTCCCCTTGACAACGCTCCCATTCAGAGCTCAGAGACTGCCTAAGAGTGCAATACATTGCATGAATTGGGAAACAAGCAGATTTTCCCCTGACTAAACCGTCTAGGACGTGACTAAGCATTAACTACGAGTCTCAGTGTGCTGAGCTAAAGCTCAAAGACTTAATGCCACCGCTCCGCTTTAGGAGAATAAAGCTACATTAAATGCTTTTTTCTATTAAACCCCCTATTCCTCATATCTATAAGGAGAGCATGGTGCTTTTGATCTTTTATAAAGCATATCTAATATCCATATTCAAAAGATTGCCTTTTTTTGGCCAAGCAGAGTCTATATTTAATAGCTCTCAGAGGCAGAAAGGAAATGGTGCAGTACCTGGACTGGTCTTTAAAAGAGGACTTTACAGCTTCAGGTGGTGATGAAATCTTGTCCTGTTCACAGCATCAACTCTAACAACTATATATTCCCTATTCAGTTTCATGTTGACAGAACTCTCAAATTCATTTTAATTTTCTTTCCAAAGAGCTACATGAGACATAAGTGCTACTAAAACCAGTTTTAGTAATCAAAGTCTAAACTTGTAATTAAGTAAGTAATTAAAGTAGTAGTTGTGGCATATGTATTTGTTTTGACATATGTTTGCATTTAGGGGGCATGTCTCACCATCTTTGAGTAACTCATTGTACTTCTGTCAAAAAACGTCTTCTGAACTATCCCTTTAAGGTAGGCTAAATATGCACGGAGGCATTTTCCTTTTCCTCCTTTCTCTCTGTCACTCTGTCTGTCTCCCTCCTTCTCTTTCTCATATATATCCCCACCCCCATTGAAACGGCAGCGCTTGCATGGTGACATAATCCCAAAAAGCTTGATTTGGCTAACTTTATAAGTAGTGCTTCTTGTGCGCCTGGGTCTCAGCCTCAGCAGAAAAAAAGTCCAATGGAAATGTTGCATTAAGCCACTTATCAGGGTTGAGCACATTCGGATAATCCTGCGTGCTCAAAGTGGCTCCTGTTATGCAGCTGCTTGTGTAGTACTGTTAGCAACAGAGTTTTCCCCTCTTATTGGTGTGCATGCGCTGAGAATGCCATGTGTGCAATGTGGTATTTGATGTGGTGTGTATTTGTGAGAGTAAAGACTTGATTTGAGGGAAAGCTTGAGGTGTGTGCGTTCAAGCAGATGCAAAGTGTGTCGACCTAAGCGTCACCGAGTCCCATGGTTGAAAATCCAGATGGGGCTCCCTCTTCCTCCTTCACTCCCCTCTCTTCCTCTCTACGTCGTGCTGTCCCAGCCTGAGGTTTTTTCCTTCAAGCACAGCTCACTTCATTAAATGATAGCCAGCTGCGATTACAGCCTGCTAAAACACAGCAACAACTTCAGCACCTCTCTTTTACACACACACACACACACACACACACACACACACACACACACACACACACACTCTCTCTCTCTCTCTCTCACTCTCTGACTCGCCTTCTCTTACACACCTTCTTGTGTTCATTTTCTTTTCTCCAAATTTAACTTGTCATTGGCTAATATCCATGATGCAATGTAAGGCAGTGGCAACACCTGGGTGTAAGCTCGCACGTCTAATGTCCCCTTTTCACCAGCTCAGCGCAGCATTTTTTAATTTTTTTTTTTACCTGCGCCAGCTGAACTGTGATCATTTACAGTTTCACTGAGAACCCTAAAAGCGCAAAACAATGTCTTTGATTACAGATTGGTCCGTACCATGTCGGTTTAAAATATTGCCAAATATAAATTACCTGTGGGATCCTAGTTATAAAAAGGTGCAGGTGACAGGTGCTTATTTCAGTTTGAGCAAACCTGAAAACACCTACACTTCATCAGGACAAGCAGCCTTTCACTGTGCTCCTGTCTGGAAAACCACCCATGCTGAGACCACGCTGGGCTATGATTACTGTTCGTCATGATATGGCACGGCACTGGTCTCATTACTATATCACAGTCCAGCATATGTTGGTAGAGAGAAAGCCTTGTCAACTAAGAACACATGGAATGAAATTAATTTTAGCAAGCAGGGAGTTCCTCTTGCTTGAGTAAAAATATCTTTTTCATATTAGTTAAAGCTTTCACATGCATACACCTCAACACATATACATACACAACTTTCTTTGTTTCTGTTTCACTCACGTGTATATGAGCATGTCTGTATATAGATACCAACAGATAAGCCACATAACACAGAATTTTTTTACTCATTACATGTATGAACATTTGGCACATCAAACCAGATCTCTCCATGTCACGTGTCGCAATGGCATAACAAACACATTTTGTCTTCTCTTGTGCTTCTGCTGTCCTTGTCCTTATCACTCCCCCACTTTCTAATCCATCCACTGCCTCTTCCCCTCCATCTCACTGTCCTCTGGGGGGTTCTTATAGATGGCTTTGCCTTATCAGGAGATCTGTTAGATGGCCCGTGGAGAATGGGGCTGGAACTCCTCTAATCTAACATCGCATGGTCAAAGTTTATAATCTGTCATCACCTCACTTAATGGGGAACTACTGGTGTTCTGGTTTCACAGCTTATAGCATCCAGCGTTATGTTTTGCTCGTGTGTTTAAATCTCTTCCTCAGATCTTCTTCCTCCCTTTTTCTTTTTTTGTCTTTCCTCTTTTTCCTATTTTGTTTCAACTAGTAAACGGGTTCTCCTGTTTCTCATTGCTTTGTTTGTACTGCATCCTTGAGTGAGCCGTGCCTGGCCATGCACTGACATTAAACAGAAATGTAACCAAGAGCATTGCAAAATTTTTTTATGCCTCTGTGTATATAAAACCTTTGAGGGAATTTCTTCAAATTTGGCACAAACGTTCACTTGGACTCAAGGATGAACAGATTACATTTTGGTGGTCAAAAGTCAAGGTCACTGTGACCTCATAAAACATGGTTTTGGATTCATGTAAATAGAATTAATATACTAATTATGACAAAATTTCACACAAACGTCTAATAGGATAAAGTGATGACGTCTTCACTACACAAGGTCTGGACAGACATGGATGTAAACTGCAGCTTGACTGGTTGGTGATTGGAGGCGTACAACTGCGAGGCAGTGATTCTAGTTTCCTAATTTGAAAGGCTTCATGTTTCAGTAAGTCTAAATAGACATGAAACTCTGTCGTGTTTGGACCACAAGGAAATTAAAAGCTTTGAGGGAGTCAGGATAAAATAATTTCCTTCATGACAATGAGAATGACTTATTTGCATGGTTACAAAATTAATGAAATTGCGGATGTTTTAAAAGCGGGGACAGTACATAATGTTCTACTGCTGAGAGAATCACAAACCAATTCTGTTGCTGATAATATGACGGTTAGTCAGGTTATGGGTGCTATTAATATACATTATGGTGCGGGGGATGTTGATTTTTGAGCTAATGATACAGCCTGGATGAAAATGTTGTCTCAGCTGGGATGTAAAGGTTAAATAAGATGTGTGGAGTTGTTGTGTAGACGTTGCTGCCACTTTTTTGTAGTACAGGGGAAATGCTCAAAGATACAACTGTCCTTTATGGTTTTTATATAAATCTTTGATTTTAAATTTACATTTTGTCCCATCTCTTTCATATTTGAGATTAGGGGTGAGCGATATGGCAAAAATATCATATCACGATTTTTAAAAAAAATTAAATCACGATTTCGATTTTATCACAATCTTAAATTGGAAAAAGAAAAACAGACAATTTAGACCAAAGAACCTTTCTTAAAAGATTTTATTTCAAATAGTCGCAGTTTTGCCTCCATGTGCAAACAACGTAAAGTTTAAGGTAAACAACAACAACATTAGCTCTCAGCATACTGCTTGGGGTGCTTCTGCTTCAGGTGATTAAACAGGTTAGTCATGTTACCACCCAACGTGCGAACGGTTTCTGTGCAAACTTTGCAAATTACATTTGCTTGCGCTTGATCAGTTGCAGAAAATCCAAACCAATTCCATATAATGGAGGTGGAATTCTTTTTAGCGACCAACTCCGTTTGGCTTTCAGCCATCGCTCTCCATGTGCTACCGCTATACACACAAACAAGGAGGCGGGTAGGAAAGTGCGTCACTGCCCGTAATTCGCTATGATTGGTCGGTCAGGTTGACGATGTCAATACGTCTGGTGTGTCGGTGCATCAGCATAGAACTGCAATTTATAGAATGTGCCCTAGACGATCCCACGATCTCTACAGTTTGAAAGATTGTCTTCACGTTGTAATCCTTCACGATTTAATATCGTCATATCGCCCGACCCTATTTGAGATAATATCACAGCACAAAAACCTTCTGTACCCATCTGTCCAACACAAAACTGAAACTCCATTGTTGTCCATTGGGAGTACTGACACCTTTTGTTTTGGTGCTATAAAACTTTTTCAATAACGCACTTTTTCATAGTTAGCAGTGCAGCCAACTGTGGCTTTGGAAAACCATAATCCATCTCCCATCATCCTTTTATTTTTCACCTGCACCTAAAATGAAGGCATCTCCTCCTGCTGAACAATTCACTGCAATACATCTATTCTGCCTTGACAGAGGCAGTTCTTTCCTTGCTCACGTCACCATGTCCTCATCCCGTCCATGTAATGGCAAGCCAACATCGCTCCATGTCCTGGTTGGCGTCTCTTTCATGTCCCTGTAATGGGTCTGTCTGCTTTGTCTCTGTTTGACTTGTGTCTACGCTATGATGCTGTGATGAAGAGTCACTTTCCCATACTATTTTTTTTTTCTACCCATCACATGGTCTGACATGGTTGACATGTAGCTCTTAAACTGCCGATTGTGTGGACTCGTGTGGCTGTCAGTGCTGTCTGCCTGTCTGGCCCTCAAAGTAGGCTTTCCCCATCAAATGCCCATGGATATGTATACACACACACACACACACACACACACACACACACACACACACACACACAGACACAGACACAGACCCACACAGCTGAGTGACAAATTTGTATCTTCAGGGTTGGTGGATTGTAGTCTGTCCCTAGGGAGCTGTGTTGAGAACACACAGTGTAGGGTTATTTGGGTTCTATCACTGTTCCCTGTGTGTGTGTGTGTGTGTGTGTGTGTGTGTGTGTGTGTGTGTGTGTGTGTGTGTGTGGTCCCATACACCCACTGTGTGTTAATACTCCTCCTCTGGGGAGATCTACAGTGCTGCCTGACGTGATTCACACTGACTGGGGGTGACCTTGAGAACTGGGACAAACACACAGACCCACACTCAAGTCAGAACACTCCCTACACCAATTATTACTGTAACTGGTGTTGCCTTCAGTTTGTCTCTGTACTCTTGCTGTGTTTTTTGACCTTCTCCTCCTTATGTGCCCCTTTAGGTCAATGTGACAGTGGACTACATCAGAGCAGCTACCGGTCCAGGAGAAGGCACCCCTGCCTTCCCAGAACGCACCTGTGCTACGGTCACAATTGGCGGCATGTAAGTAATGAACCCTGAATCATCCACTTTATTTTTTCTCTTTTTCTATTCAGGTTTTATCTCCCGTAGTTTAACAGTTAAGCCTAGCTTGCTGCATGAATGAAACATGCCTTTTATTCCACTACCTTACGCTTCCAGAAGGAGTTAGTTACAAATAAGCAGCCCTTACTGACAGATAAAACAGTATGTGATTTGGCAGTGAGACCCTTCACTAACACATTTCATTTTATTACACTTGCTGTGTCTCTGTGTGAAACTTTAAAAGTTAAGTTCATCTGATCTAAGGTGACGCAGAATAATCATTTGTAATTACTTAGAACTTGTAATCTCCCCGTGAATCACAAAGTAACCTGAAAGTGCTTTGTTGCATTTTAATTTTCATGAGAAGGGTCGCCTCAGTACAAGCAATTATTTTCTATCTACAAACACTGCTTTGAAGGAATGCAGCTTATTCATTTGAAACATATATTTTTACACAGATATAAACGTTATTAAAGTATTCAGAGGTTCAAATTTAATCAATACTGGATAGAGGAGCTCTAATGCCACATGACTTGAAATGAACCTTCAGAAGTTCTCACTCAAAAAAACCCCCCAAAAAAACAGTTGAAAACTACACTTATCATCTGGATTTCTCTGTCTGTATCAATTAAAGCACAAAGCACAGTCACATTTGCACATTTTCGTCATCACACCAGTATTCTTGTTTCTGATCGTACATGCATACACAGAGGTCAGAACCCGGCCTTGTGAACAGCCAATTGCAACTCAGCATCAGCCAATTACACCAGCCGTTCTGTTCCACAGATAACAGTTGGCGTGGCCCCCCCCATGAGTCTTGAGGTCAGGGGGTCAGGTGTTCAGCGGGGTGGATGTTTTTGACCTTGTATGACCTTGTCTTGTGTTGTATTGTATTATTCACAATTTCCCTCCTTGTGATAGGAGACGTGGTGCTTAGTTTAATTGCATGTTTTGAAAGGAATGGGCTCTGCTTCAGACTTTGTGGACTCTTACTCAAGTTATAAACACATGCTACAGTAAAAGGTGTGAGGAACTATTGATGTAGTTGTACAAAAAGATAAAGAAAACATTTTATGTTGACAACCAGAGCTGTTAGATCGTGTTTGTACCTGCAACATGGGGACAGACAAATGCACTCGATGACACAAGCTCATTTCTGAAGAGTTCCTTCCTGTCCCTTCAGTTCTTTCCCATACACTTCAACCAGAACACCGATGTCCGAGGGCGAACCACTAAGTGCTGCATTAAGCACAACAATACTCCCCTCTTTCTGCCCTTCATCCTCTTTTCTGTGCATCAGTAACATGGCGAGGAAGCGGTTAGTCAAGTGTGCAAAGTCAACATTTAAGTGACCTTTGTTCCTTAGCAAAGCCACCTTTGGGATTTGTCATGTCCTTATTTTCTTTTTGGTCAGCTAGCTCACATAGGATTCTGTATGAGGCCAAGGGTTTTTTTTGTTGTTTTTTTTTTTTTATTAAAGTAATCTCTCTTCGCTGTCTCTTTCTCTAGTAACATAGCAGAGGCTCTGGTCAGTAAAGGCCTTGCCACGGTCATCAGATACAGACAGGATGACGACCAACGCTCCTCCCACTACGACGAGCTGCTTGCCGCAGAGGCACGGTGAGGAACACACACACATTTATACACACTCTCTTTCTCACAAAATGCTTTCACACTCACCCCTTCCATATCCCTTTTACATGAACCTACACAGCTACACTCTTGGGTCTCTCAAGTGCACGTTCATTCTCATAAAGGCACATTTTTGTTTCAAATAAAAATGCATGCATGTGCACACTCTTTCATCAAACCCTTTCATACAGACACGCGCTCACGCTCTACCATCCACGAGTCGTGCATGACCTTGACAGATGCTGCTCTTGCAAAGTGGAGGAGAATTGAACATGACCTTGAGGCTTTTTTTTTTTTTTTCAATGCTTTTACATTTGCTGTTATACTCAACATGACACAGGTGAATCATCTCACTTATTGTTTTCAGAATTTGTTTCAGCAGTGCCACCATCACATGTCACAGCCTATCATAGCTGCTGCTGCCTTTTCCACAGGAAACATGTAATTGCTGTCATTTTTTTTTCCTTCTTTGTACATGCCTGGACGCACATACACCTTCCCAAGTGCTGGATGCTAAATCAGAGGCTCTCTTTACACAGGCCCTATGAATATAATTATATGGAGGTGCAGAGAGATTTAGTACAGGCTTTATTACTCTGCCATAGATTAAGATCTGCTGGCTATAGGTAGAGCAGATGCAGCCACAGCCTCTTTTTATAAGACTAACTTTCTCTCCTCTCTCCCCTCTTTCTCTCTCTTGTGCAGTGTCACTGCCCACCCGCCCTCTCTTTCTGCTCTCTCCCTCCTCCTGCTTTCTTTCTTCCTTTGCACATTTTGTCCTTATTTCTCCACCATAGCTGTTTTCAATTTTGTCCTTCTTTGGCCTTGCTCTTCTGTATCTTCTCTTCTCCCATTTCTCTTTCTCTCTCTCTCCCCCCCCCTTTCTTACTCACTCTCTCTCAGTCCCTGGTGGGGTCTTATTAGAGTTGATGAGAGGTTTCTGTCTATAGCCTTGGTTTTATTTTTAGTTGCCTCTGCAGGAGGCCAATGGCCCGCAGCCTTCAAGGAACCCTCTCCTGGCTATTAAATGCACATATATACATGCGTTCATAAATGTACACACGCTATCTTGGAGGCAATGGTGTGCATCCCATTGACCCAGAGGTGGTATCTATCCACTCCAGAGCCGCAACCACTGTGGTCATCTTGATCTCATTTGGCCCTTGAGGCTTTTTAAGGCAGTGATCACCAGCACCAGTCATCATCACTAAACCCCCTAGCTGGCTCTAAAGAAGCAACCCATGTCTCTCCACTTCTCCTCATCCCTCCATTCTTACAATAATATCTCTTCCAAGGTAATTTCTCCACTACCATTTCCACTTTCCATCTCAAGCCTATAGATTATCTGGGTGGAAAAAAAAAAATCCTCCCTCTAGCGCTTCCATTTGAAACCGTAATGTCAGTTCGGGGAAGAAAAACTGGTATGAATTTACATCCTGCTTTCCAAAGCCACAATACCATCTTCTTTGTATCTACAGCAGTTACTCAAAGAGCCTCCCATTTCTCCAGGTCTGTTAAGCCTCCAGCCTTATGCCTTATTCTTAATGTATTATAATGGTGCTTGAGCTGTGTTGGTGACGTGCGTGTGTTTTGTGGTTTGACTGACTGCAGGGCCATCAAAAACGGGAAAGGTCTGCACAGCAAGAAGGAGGTTCCCATCCACAGAGTGGCTGATATCTCTGGGGTAGGTATCTTTTCTATACACAGGATATGCTGCACAAGGGTCTGAAAGCTTTTCCATGATGTGTATAATAGGATATACATCTTTTAGTATGCACTGATAGAATTTCATATTTTTAACTGTGGACTCACTTACACGCAATCCCCATGACTCTCAAAGAAGCATCAGACTCTGAATGCCCAAAAGCCACTAACTTATTCTATCACACACAATAATTCTCAGAAGACAATCTATAATCCTCGAGTCACCCCCCACATCTCTGATCCTCACAGCTGGTTTCCTCATCTTAAAGAAACGAAGCAGCCTCTAAAAAATAATCAGCGCCATTAATAAAACCATCAGTGGTGCTTGGTCCTAGCTTGTTTACGTGTGCCTAGGGGCTTGATAGAGGCATCATTTGGCTAATGAAGTCTGATTGGGAGTGCTTACCAAATGAACATTAGTGCGGGGAACCCATAAAACCTCTGTGCATCAATCGCTCATTACTCATTGCTCACTCATTTTCAGCATGTTTCTGTTTTATGGCTTTTTTTTGTTTACTTTGATCACCATATATTTTCTTGACTTCTGCTCACCTCATGCTCACTCTCTCCTTGAGACTGTAATTATGTGAATTCTGTCAGGCATGCTTTAGTTAGTTAGTAATATTAATTATTGAGACTCCTTTTTATTCCTAAAACTATATTTCCTTTAACCACCTTTTGAGGTTCCCCTACCTACCAGGAAAGGTGTAGACCTCCAGGGTGTCAGAGTGCACTTCTATACCCAAGTGCAGTTTTTATTAACTTACTGTATGCCACAGTTTTGTATCACTCTAAAGCTGTGAAACTGAGTGGCTGGGTTAGATGAGCTCACACGGAGGGCACTGACAAATAAAATGTGCACTGGTGGCACTGACAAGGACTCTAAATGCTGGCACCATAATGGTTATGGTAGCTTGTTAGATACTCTTCTTGCTGTTGGCTTATTTTTAGTATTGAAAATTGAAGTCATTTGAACAATTCACCTTTTTTTTTTTTACCTGAGTAATATCAAATGTGGTAATGTCTTACGTAACTGTCTGCAGATTAGACGTATTCGTTTTTTTGCTCTGTATTTTTCAATTTATTTTTTCTATTCTCCCCCAATTTTCAGTTTATTGCAACCTCTGCCTCCACTAACTCCCTCGTTGGGTTAGGGAGGGCATGGATCGCAGTGTGTTTTCTTCTGATAAATTCATTTTTTCCCTTGATCGTGAGGAGCTTCTCTGGCAAGGCCTTATAGAGTTTACATTATTCACCCATGTCCTATCCCCATTTGTGTAGATTACCTGAGAAACCTACAGCATTTGCTAGTGCAACAAGTGCATAATCCTTCACCCAGTTTCCACCTACAAACATGTCAGAAGTCACGCTTATTTGAAATGACCTCAGCTGTTAACTGTGTTATCACCCTCACACTTTTTATGAAATCATCTAATAACTGGAAATTGTATAAAACCAGAAAGATAGTGATGTAACAGCTGTAACCTTCTTTTGTTCAGAATCTTTTGAGTGCCTTTTTGTATCTCTGTACTTGTCGACTGGCCATCTCTTCTACATTATGATAAGGCATTAGATGGTCTACTGTGAATGACTCAAAATTGAACTTCAGAAACATTAGCACCTCATTGTCTCTCTCACTTGAGCTCTCTTGTACTACTTGTACTTGTAGGCTCAGGAGAGACATGTGGTTAAATTAATCAGGCTCTCTTTTTCTGTTTTAGTCTTTTTTTTAAAGAGTGATCAACCATATTTTCTGGTCATGAACATGCTCTCTAAGTTGCTGGTTAAAGTGTCATCAGCTTGCAGTTGACCAAGTTAAGTTATTAAAACTATTTAACCCAAGAGGACTTTAGAATCTTGCTAATAGGTCAGATGTTCCTTTGCATAACTGCTCTGTTATGCTGTTCCACATTGTCACCATCATAACCTCCCTATGTCTTATTGTGTCAGCAGGACAGATAAATTACTGGACCCTGTAAAAAATAATTATGGTGGGGAATTGTTGTGCTGACTGAGTAACTCTGCTGTTTCATCAGGGGTTTTAGTGCATTTTATACTTATAAACCCCGACCCTACTTAACTAGCTAAATTGACCACATCTTATGTGTAGCAATGACTTGGGAGTAAATGCAGAGGGAGGTGCTCAATAATTAATTTACTTTAATAACATAGAGAAAAAGCAATATATGCCAGCCCTTACGTCCGACTGGAGATTTCACACGTCTAACTCATTAAAAACTGTCCCAGTAACCCTGCAAAGGCTGTAGTGGTCTGTATATTTTCACATGATTGTGCTGTGTAATGTGTTTGTGTCTGACATGCACAACAGCACCATGGAGCCCCTCTAAACTCTCCCTTATTAGCACCACTGTGTCAGCGGTTCAAGACAGTGCCGTTATATGCACCTCCAGCTCCTCCCCTCTCTTAACATTTCTGTCAGTTTTCAAAAGGACACACAGGATTTGCAGCACAGTCAAGGATTGTTGCCAGCCAGCGCCAGTAGGCGTGTGTGCACACACGCATGCACCAGTTGTTTGGCTAGGCTAATGTAATGAGCATTCTAATAAAAGGACAAAAATAGCAACATTGCTTCCCAACCCCCACATCATTCCCCTCCCTCCCCTCTCTTCTTTTTTCCTCTGTGATACACGCCCACACACAACTGTACGCGTGCAGAGGCACATCCCCACACACACATGGAAATACACACTCCTATACGTCAGCTCGGTGGTAAAGGTTTGCTGAAAGGGATTATGTACATTGAGTGGGATGCAGTCACAAATAGAGCAGAGATAGGTTTATAAACGTATAGTGTAGGAGATGAACAGAGGTGGTGGGAGGAGAGTGGATAAAGCACTTGACTCACCTCATACCTCTAAAGGTTGCATAATGAGGTCCTCTCATGTCTCTTCCTTTTTTCTGAACCAAGTTAGACTGCACAGCCCACACACTGCAGGTGCTGAAAATGTTTTTGTGTGAACGAGAAGTGTTTGGTTTTGTTGTTGTCTCCCACTCAAGGGATTATTCTGGACTTAAGTGGGTGGAGTTCAGGTGGTGCAGCTCATGGCTAAAACATATAGCCTTTACTTGCAATGTCTTGTTTTTGAGTCCCACTGATGACATCTGTTGCATGATGTCCATCTTTTCTGTTATTGCTTAATGTGTTGTGTGTTGAAAGAAAAATGTCACCTAAAACATGTCACATCA
>NW_019523988.1:95671-133532 GCF_002814215.2 Seriola lalandi dorsalis | reverse complement strand
TCTTAGACTGTAAAGCTTCACATCACTGGCAGTGACACCAAAACAAATAATTGAGAAAATAACAGGGAAGATTAATCGATGTAAAACGATCCATTGTTGCTGCTCTAGAGAAAAATGCGTCCATTTTTTTTTTTTGTCTTTTCTACCCATTTCTAGGCTGAAAAACAACAGTATGAAGTCTAGGGCAAGATGCAGATGGGATGAAATACACAGTGTTTGATAGCAGGTCCAGTCGTTTATTTACGCTCCTTGACTGTCTTGACAGTTTGTGCTAGTAATAAAAACACTGAGACTGTATCTTGGCAGCCAACAATGATTTGCACATCCTCTCAGATCATGGGAATGGTGAGATTGCTTATCCCTTCCACAGCAGATGATACTCTTTGTTATTGTTGCAATAAAAATCTGTTTCAATGCTTTTCCATTTCAGTCTGACATTTGCCCGCCATACAGTTCCTCTCCATTTCCAGTAGGACAATGTATTTCTGACAAACTCTGATTCAGTTTAATTATGTGTGGCTGGATTGTTGATGCATTAATTTTGTAATTTGCTTCTGATTGTCTTTGCTCTCCACTGATGGTTTTCATAATCAGATTTTTTTCACACTGCCTGCTACTTGATGTATTGACATGACCCCTGCCAATAAGCAATCTGCACATAGTAGCTTTTAGTAAGCTTTTTATAACACTGGTTTGCGTTTCACATTTCTTGCTTAATAAGAATGCTCAGTGTAAACACTTAGAACATAATGTTAGGTATGTGTGAGATGGTGATTACATAGTCTACTTTTGGAATGATTTTATTCAATCAAAGGTTATTAGCAAATCGTAAGAAGCACATTAGAGCTGATAGCCCCTGTGCAGATTTGATTAGGGTTGTCCCCAGAAGAAAAGATTCATCTGCTGGAAATGAGACAACACATATTGTCTACAATATAAACATTAGGCTGCATTAGTGCTGATTGATACAAATGATCCCCTTTGCTATCTTGTGTATTTTTAACTTCTGTTCCAATTAGACTCCTCTGTATTAGTTGAAGAACGTTCTCCTCATAGGTGTGTGTGTGTGCGTGCACGTGTGTGCACGCTTTTTTTTGTCATCACCTTTCATCTTGTTTTCTTCTCTCAGACTAGATGTTTATGAGATAAGATATTACGTCTGGTGGGTGGTCAGTGTTTCTGCGCCTGCATGTTCTTGTATGCATGGTTTTCTTTGTGATAAGTGATGTTAAACCTTTAACCATACATGAAATGAAGGCACAGACATCCTCTTATTATCTCTCTACCTGTGATCTCCATGAGCTCCCTATCTCCTTCCACTTTCTCTTTCCTGTCAAAGTTATCGCTCCATGTTTTAGTCACCATCATCTGCACCATGGACTGTGTTTGAAATGACGTGCATGATAAATCGGCCGCTCCAAGCCTCTTGTGTTTATCTGTGTATGAAACAGCAGAGGCTCTTTTCTCTTAAAACGATTGCATATCGGTGACAGAATGAGGTGTTGAGAATTGATATTAGACATGTATGTTTTAGATAAGCACAGTACCTTAAAGTTAAACAGGCCCATCAGACCTACAGTAGCAGTGTTGTATCCTGTGTGCTTGCGTACATGTTCATTACATTTCTTTGTAGTTAATAGTGAAGCTTTTCAATTAAAAGAGATTTTGGAAAGTGTACATTGACACACATGTAATGCATTGTGTATGTACGCATAAAAATACATCAGACGAGCTACTGAAAGCCTTAATACATTGTGTCACATTACAATGGTTTTACAACTAAGTTTTAATCATAACTTCCTATTACTTTTACAAAGCTAAGTATCATCATCGCTTATAATCACCCCATTTATTTTGTGTTAAAGGTTAAAAGATGTTTTCTATAAGCTGAGCTGTCTTGTTTAGTAATCCCAATGTGCTGAGTAAACATTTACTGCATGCAGACAAATGGAGAATATATTCAAAGGATGTTGTGGTTAAAAGAAGTCTTGCATTAGTCATCCGTTTCATTAGCCATGTTTTCTTCATATTGTATTCATCATGGCCAGAGTTTTATTCTTTCAAAATGTCGTGGGAGGCCATTGAAGAACAAACTGTTTAAAGTAGTGCTGCAAATGAAATGATCCCAAGGCAGTAAGTGATGTAACACTGCAAGTAAAAAAAAAAAACCACAGTACAGGCATCTTTGAATCTGAACTCCTAGCCTGCTTCGCCAGCAGCATTTCTTTCCCTTGTTTTAGCCATATTATTTGTCCTGATTTAACACCGAACCCCACTCATTGCAAGGATTTTTTTTCTCCAGTGAGGCTCCTCAAAGATTCAGTATCTTCCCTGCATATAGTCTCCTTCCTTTTCCAGAGTTTTCCTTGACGGACAAAGACAGTGCTTAAAGAAAAACAGGGATGAGGAAACAAAGGGTAGCAAGAGAAGCCTGTGCTTCAAAGAAGGCCGGAGGTGTGCTTCAGGAGTTGAACGGAAGCTCCCTTCCCTCCCACATCACCTTTCCTTTCTTCTCCCCTCACTTGCTGGCCTGTGCAGTGTCACTTGCGTATGCAAGTTTGATAAGGGTAAAGGAGTCATCCTGTTTCTGAAACGAAAAGAAGGGTGGGGGGAGGGTATAGAAGGATGATGAAAGGAGGAGGAGGAGGTGAAGTAAGAGGCGTGGAGGCAGAAAGGACAGAGGAGGGATAAAAAAAAGGGGATGCAGTAAAAGAGAAGACAAAAAAGTACAATTGATGTGAAGTACGTGAGTATAAAGGCCTGTTGAAGTTAACGGAGACCGAGCAGTGAAAAGGCTGTAAAAGT
This sequence comes from Seriola lalandi dorsalis, assembly GCF_002814215.2. Taxonomy (NCBI): domain Eukaryota; kingdom Metazoa; phylum Chordata; class Actinopteri; order Carangiformes; family Carangidae; genus Seriola; species Seriola lalandi. Next base: position 130,727 of record NW_019523988.1, on the reverse strand, counting down.
TTACTGGCTTCAGTAGCTTTCACAGAGTTTCCGATGGAGGCCACAGCAGGTGAAGTGTACTTTGAAAGTTACTCAGAAAGGTATGTTGAGCAGCAGTCTGTCAAAAAGATGAAACACCCATCACTCGGACACAGAGATTTACAGTGTCAGCACGAAGCATTAGCCATCACACAGTTTTTATGGCTTAGTGCCATTTGTCTGATTTTTGATATCTGAGTGTGTGTATACGGTTGTGTTTGTGAGCGTGTGTACACCTGGTTCACTTCCTGCAGTGTGTGAGTGCAGGAGATGGAAAGATGGTGGAGAAGTAGAGCAGAAAATTTGTAGACTTGTTCCCCCAAAATATGTCTGTGTGCAAAAAAAAGTTTAGCCTCGCTGCAAGTCAGTCAGAAAAAAAATCTACAAATAAAATGTTGTTGTGCTCTGCTGTGACCTCTATATATTGGTGTCCTTGTTTGGGTCTGCAGCACTGCATCTCATTGAGATTCACACATTTATTAGAAACCTGCGGCCAGGATGTGTGAACGCCTTGAGACACATTTTAAAGCCTGTCACCTGATGGTGTTGCTGGTGAGGAAGAAATGATAACTTTGGTTAATAACACTTCATTGGTGTTAAATTTACAGCAGTATAAGCTATAATCTTGAACCTAAACATAGGCTGTGAGCTGTCAGCTCACAGACACATCAGTCATCCACCATAACCCCTGTGCCTGCTGCAAGAGGTAAAAATCTCAGTCCCTGCAAATATGCTCACGTCTAACCTACAGCTAATATTGAACTTTAATAAATAACAAATTGAGTTTGCTGTGCATTAGAGTTTACGCTGCCGTCTAGTGATGGTGGACACACATACTGTATGTGCTTCAGTGAATCATGGTCTGCAAGAAAACTGCAGTTTTACTAAGCATTAGTAACTTGTCAGAGGCCTTTCTTTAGCCAACAACTCATTATTTGGGTTGCATTATCCAACCAGCTATGCACAGACAACAGACCAGGCCATGGGGTAGTTTTGTTAAAAAGACCATGTCATTGAAATTGGAAGAATTTATTTTGACAAATTAAAGATTAGAAATATAATGTTGAATAATTCCCTCGACACTGATGTATGCTTTAGAGGAATTCATTTCTGCCTTGTCTGAGGTAATGAGGCCTCACATTCAAGAGCTGCAGCGAGGTGATGGTGAGGAAGAGGGATGGATTGAGAGGATAAAAGAGAGGGATAGTTATAAAATCCTAGGATTTTTTCGTAACAGCGCACTCCTTCTGTCTTTCTACCATTCAGTACTCTACCCCAATCACCCTTCTCTAACCTCTGTGTGATGCCCACCTGCATCTTTCACCCATGGCTAAACTCCCTGCTTGGAACTGACTTGTGATGGCAGAGGAGGGAAAAAAACTGACTGTTAAACTTGAAATAACACACCAGTGCACACACTTACGCACCTCCCCAGCTTTTAGGTCTTTGTTTGTTTGCCTGTCGCAGTGCTAATTATGTCCTGTCAACAGCCCGTCAAACACCAAGAATTAGTAACTTAATAACATTAAAAATATGGACACTAATGGCATTCATACTGAGCTGACTGCATGCTGCAAGGATCCATTTATACCTGCAGACATACCAAAGGCCAGAGCACAAAGCGTCTGGCAGGATATAAACAAAAAGTCAGAGACTAATCAATATGCACAGTCTTGGTACCAAAATTACCGACATGATGTATATTTGTATAAATTGCAGCGACGACACTAATTCACAGCAGCCGCACATTGCTACATTTCTCCCTCCACACCCATTTCTGCAAGATGAAGCTCATTATCTCGGCTTGGTTACCAGAGGAAGAGAGGTCGATTCAATCCTTTTCTCTCTGTCGGGTCAACTGAAAATACATTCAATTAAAAAATATAAAAAATATACTAGAAAAGAAACCGCTGGGCAGAAATGAATGCATATGAATTCATCCAGTCAGTTTTTCTTATTTTTTTTTGGTTTGTGAGAAGAATGACAACTAGAACTTAGATCACTTCTGGCTGAATAGGTACACACTGTGTGTCACCTTCCAGCATTGTTTGTATAATTAATTTCTGTAAGTGTTTGATTAGTTCAGCTGCAGTTGAATAGTATGGCAGCTAGATTATAAAAACAACAGTTAAAGGAATAGTTTTACATTTTTGGATATATGCACATTTGATTTCTTGTTGAGGCTTAAATAAGAATATTGATGGTGAGTGGAAGAATAGACAGTTATGTGTGTGCATGCTTGAGCAAGAAAGGTGTGTGTCTGATCAAAGGCGGCGGGCAGTATTTCATCCGGCGCATGTCTCTCCCCCAAATCACAGATTAAGACGTTACGTGTTCTCCACAGGGCCTCCCTGCCCATCTCTGAGCTGGAGCTTTTATAGCAGAGAAGGGGAGAGAAGCATGGTGGGACAAGAGATACAAACCCACTGCATTATTAAATGAAAGGGTTGATAGCTTGTCGTCTTCTAGGTGTTGGGGTGCAGAATTGGGAAACAACATAAATTGATTCTTTAATCTGTTTATTCAGTTGTGCATTCATTTGTTCCAACAAGCAGTCATTGCTAACTGTGTTTTCAGTTCTATCTCCAAAGCCTGACGCACACATTTTAAAATGAGAATTCTAATACTCATGTCTTACAGACCAAATAGGATGATTGACATGTGGGTATGTGCTTCAGGCCAGTATGAGGAACAGCTTGTGATGCTGTACAACAGGGTCCTGTGTGTGTTTGCTTATGTGTGCAGTGTGATGTCAGGAGTGATCAGTTCAGTATATGTCTTGTTTATCTGGGAGATCAGATAAGATGGATATCCTGTAGTTTGACCCAGATGTTTATCTTGGTGTCAGGCATGAGTTATGTATCACGGCTCAGGTTCAAATTGGCTGTGCTAAGTGACTCCCTGGCTGTGTGTGTGTACGTGTGTGTGTACGTGTGTGTGTACGTGTGTGTGTACGTGTGTGTGTACGTGTGTGTGTACGTGTGTACGTGTGTACGTGTGTGTACGTGTGTGTACGTGTGTGTACGTGTGTGTACGTGTGTGTACGTGTGTGTACGTGTGTACGTGTACACATCTGTGGGAGTTGGAGGATGTTGAGTGCAGTTAGGAAAGCTGTAAGTCATTTTAGGCGTGCATGTCAGTGAGCGTTGGATCGCAGATATGGACCTATGTCTTTGACTTATGTTGGTGGACTTCTTATTTAGGATTATTACATTAGTATTTGACATATAATAACCCCTTTTTGGATAATAATCCTATTGCTTTTTCTTAGTCTATTAGATTTTTGGGGGATGTTTCTGCTTTAAAGAGCTTAGTTTGGGTTGCATGTGCTTGCTCCTGAGGATGTATAAAGCCCTTTGAGACATTGTACTGTATCTGCTATACAATTAAACCTCTTTGTGTATTACATTCTTCAGTATTCTTTTCTGTGAATTATGCTAGAGAAAAACACAGTTCCGGCCCTTATCATAGGCCTGGACAACCCAAGTAGAAACTAAAATATCCCCCTCTCAGCACTTACTTCATCCACCAGTTTTTGCTAAGACTGTGCAGTATTAACTCCTCCCACTTCTTTTCTTCTCTTGTCTTTTTCTTTTCCTTTATTCTGCAACCCCCATCTCTCCTCCTCTTTATTCTGGCACTGTTGTAGCCACAGTGTCCCATGTGGAAGCCCTGTCCTGGTCCACTTCTATAAATACTTTCAGATGATCTTGGCCATCAGTGTCTCTTCCTCCTCCTCCTCCTCCTCTCTGCTCTTCAGAAAGGTTTATTTTTTATTGTATTTTATTGAACATTTGAATATAGAAAGAGACCTAATATCACACCGACATGGCATATTCAACTGTGCATTGATAACTGCAACAATCTTTAGGTTTGTTTTAGATAAATATAAAACACAACACATTTTTATCACAGCTTACAGTTCTGTTTTAGTGCAGTACCAATAATAAAGACAAGAACTTAGGTTACAGAAGCAAAAATGTTAGAGCTACAGTGAAAAGATACAAAAAGTTCAGGCAAAGTGTTGAAATTTGCATTTGTCAAATTGGTTTTAATGTTGAGTGCCGTACACTGAACACCTTTATGTCTTACAGAAGGTTGACTCAACAGTTCTTCATAACGCCTGTGTGCTGACTGTCCTGTGGCCTCATTTTGCCTTTCCTGGGTCATTTTCTCTTCTCTGCCGGTGTGAATACGCTGATGTCACCTGTTCTTGTCCTCGTAAATGGGACTGACAGGAGCATATAGGGAGCAGAAAGTATTAAAGAATATTATAGAATACAGGAGATAGTTGTGTCTTTTGTGGAGTTATACAACCATGCAAGCGAACAAATGCATGCTTGTTAGGTTAGCTGCCTCGTTATACTAAGATAATCTGCAACAGTTTGGTCACACTTTTGGCTGGCTGTAGTGGTCTTCTTGTAGTCAATTATGTAAAACAGTGGCAGTTATCTGCTCCTGACTATGTATAACTTGCTGTCAAAAAACTAAGACAGGGTAAAAACATGTACAGCACAGAAACAAAACAAAAAATACAAAAATCACCTTTTAAAGAGTTAACCTTTTTGTTAAGTGCAGTAATCAAATATTTGATTCAGCTCCATAACATTCTTAAATTAAAAAAAAAAAAGAAAAAAAAAAATCCAGCTATGTATTTAAAGAGGGCTCAGGGACAAAACCTCAACAGATTAATAATACAAATGTGGCTTGCGGAGCAGATCTTGAGAGATTTCCTCTGTTAGCACTTACAGAGAGAACAGCAGCCGAGCTTTAGACACACCTGGTACACCGTGTCCCAGATTAATGTCACTGCAAAGCACCGTTGTATTGACAAGTTTGAAGACGGAAGTACCAGTGAAAAATGTGTATTCTTCTTATTTCAGCTCATACTTCCTTTAGTGCACACATGTATTTTAAGTTCTCAATTGGATTTTGAGCATCATTTTCCTGAGTGAAAAGTGAAACTATCATTAGGTTATTCTGCACCAACATGTTTGCTACTGCATGTAGATTTATATTAATTCAAAAACTTGGAGAGAACAGGAGCTTAACATTAATGTATAGCTCCTATTATGCTATAGTTGATGTTCAGTGTTGGCTTGTTCAGTGTGCACTGCAGCACATGTTGCATGCACACACATATTAAGTCCTCAGGGGGATAAGACAAAAAGAATGAGTCTCAGTTGAAGCTAGGTATGCTCCTCCAATTGAGGCTGCACATGCAAAATTCATAGTGTATTTGAAGACTTTGCACAGAACTTAAACTTTCTGTAAGTCTTAGATCAGCACACTCACGCTACCCTACAGCCCAGTCCCATTCGCTTTCAAATACAGAAATTCTCCGTTATGCATATACCTTTCTTGCATACACCATCTTTTATCACAGTATATTTTTTTAAACAGGGTGAACATGTAGAAATTGTACAGTCTCACAGTGCCTTTATACCCACTCATTCCTCTATCTCCCACCACTGCCCTGGAGCTTATCCATTCCTACATGAACTCTATAAAAGAGGCTCTGAAGATCTACCAAAGTTGATGTCACAGGGCCCCAAAGACGCAAATTCCACTAAGGCTGGCATTCAGTGGAAACGGTTTATACAGAAGGGATTTAGGCACTCAGCATTGACCCCTTGATGACTAATTATCCATTTACTGTAGATGATAATGTAGCTGGCTAATCTATATTGTGTCACTCACTGACATGCATTTGTGAAATAGTGTTTCTAAGTGATTTTGAGCTTGACCTGCTGAGAGGGATGAGAAGGATGCTTGATGTTGTCGGGAGCACTAGAGTTTCCGGGAAATTGTGGCTACAAGTCTGTTCACTGACTTTCAGATATTTATATGAATTCCCAGAGTATTTCATTTCTGACAAACAGATCCATTAATGTTTCCTGGTCTTTTCTGACTGTTCATGCCAAATAAATTTTAAGCTATTCAGGACATCTTGCTGTTCTTTTGATTAACTGCTGTGCTGTCCTTTTAACTCCTGCAATTGTGTTGTCTTTGGCTAGGTATTGAATGTCCACGCAGTTCCAGGAATCTGCCTGGGGGCATGCAGGTGGCTGAACCTTTCAGTGATGAGGCCATGCTGTTCACCAAAGAGCTGGTGCTGCAAAGAGAGGTAAGCACTATAGCGGGACATTCTGGCCCTGATCTCAACATGTCTGTTATTGTTTCAATGCCCACTCCTGTTTTGGAAACTCTTGATGTTCTGCTACTTTGGCACCTACATTTCTGCATTTTACTTTCACACTCACAGTCCAAGTATAGTTTGCTTTGAACATAAGATCATTTTGGTTCAGAGACGTGAGAAGAATGTCTGTTATACTTTTAATAACAGATACTGTTAATCACAGCAGCTACTTTGGCATTAAGTCTTATTCCCAACATGGAGCCTCCCTGTGTTTTTGTGTGATTGCTACACTGTGAAGATCCAGACCCATTTTATATGGGCAACAGAGATTAAAACTCAGGAAATGACATATACCACTGATTATTCTCACATTTGCAATTTTTCATTAACACAAGACAGTAATTTATTTATGTTGTGTAGACAGGATTTTTTTCTTGTTTCTTTTAAATCTTTGTTTAAAAATGTCCAGATAGTCACATTTTCACGTTCACATTTGTCCAGACATACACCAAAAACATTTTTTTCTTTGACCTTTGACAGTTTCTCTGTTTCTGATGTCAAGTAGTTTTCATCTGTTTTTGTCCAAAAAATGACAATCTGTTATATTGTCAAGACAGTTTGTACGAACATAGGTCACTGGTTTTAATAGGCTGTCTAGATAGTTTACTTTCAGGTGAGAGTTATTACAGCATTTAAAGCATTGTACTCCTACTTTGAGTGCTTTAAAATCTCAACAAAAATCCAGACAAAAGTCTGATAGTCAATCAAATTGACTACCCTCAAATCTCACACACACACACACACACACACACACACACACACACACACACACACCCACACCCACACCCACACCCACACACCCACCCACCATCCTCCCCACTTACTCCCAGTTTATAGAAAGCTCACCTGATAGTGGATCAGTGCTCCTGGGCTTTAGAAAACTCCATCCACTGTGTGGCTGTTCATTCACATGCTAATAGGTTTTTATAAGAAGCAGTGAACGGACCAAAGCCATGATGGAACTAGCTATAATCCTGCCACCACTTATCCAAGCCACACACTCCCTCTCTCTTGCTCTCTTTTACTCCCCCTCTCTTCCTATCTCCGTTTTAAAGGGGGTTTTTTTGCGTAGGGTGGATGACTCCACTGTCCTCCGGTGTTTAATTGTCATGGAAATGTAGCCTTGGTCAGCGTTGGATGTGGACTGGTGTCAGAGTGTGTACGTGTGTGCGGTGGTGTGTACAAACCAGTAATATAGGTTGTATCAAGAAAGCCTCGGCTGTGAAATAATTGATGCAAGCAACAGGGGATTTTGATTGACAAAATGTTCTATGACTCAGTGCAGAGGTGCTGTAGCAGTTACAGGTCGATGTGAATTTTTCTTATTTTTGCAGATACATAGATGCACACAACAACATGCTTTGCCACACTTTTTTTTTTCTGTATGTGCTGAGATAAATTAAGCATTCGTTATCATGCCCATAACCTCTTCTACCCTATACACACACACTGACGCACACACTCTCTCACACATTTTCTCCCTTGCCAGTCACTGGTGTTGTCAGCAAGTTTTTCACAGGTAGGTGGGAGTTAGCAGGCGGGACCGAGCCACATAATGAGTCCTGAGCCCAGTGCGGGGGCCGTTTGGCTGGCTGCACTGACCTGCTGTTATGGGCTAATATGAACACAAACACACACTCTCAAAGGGACACGTTCAAGTAGATAACACAGTTAAGCATTCACACATAAGAGCTGGCAAAATCATTATCCAAAAGAAAGTTTCTAGCTGAAAAAAAAAATCCCTGTGTAGAAAATCAGATTGGGTCTCTCTGTTAGCTCTGGAACACGCACACACACACACGCGCACACACCTAGCTGGAAAATAGTCAAATGATAGTCTAATGTTATACAATGCCTGACAGTGAAACGGGATTCTCTCTGCATGAGAGAAGCAAGAGCAGAGAGGTGAGAGGAAGTGCAGGAGCTCTAACAAGAGACGAGTTAGCAGCAGCAGCAGCGGAATTGAAGACATGATGTACGATGGAAAGGAAGAACTTTCCTTACCCTGTCGAGCACAGTGAGCGTAACCGAAACACGTTATTAAGGTGTGTGACACTCGAACATGAATATGGATCATTTGATTTCATTAGCATAAGATTCTGCTGTTGATGCATCTCTGAATAGTATCTGATTGCGGGAGCTTTTAAGGAAGTGCCGAAGATGCCCTCACGTGAATCACATTTGATTTGGGTTTTGGTGGCGTAGTTATTTGAATTCATAAAATATTTTTCTGGCTTATGCTGCTTGACAGCCATTTTGAGCTTTCAAGGGCTTTGTTGATCTGATGACATGTTAACTCAATGGTCCATATGCTTTTACACACACACACACACACACACACACACACACACACACACACACACACACTCACACACACACACACTCTTCCATATTTCACTACTCTGTAATTAGCTGTTCTCTTTTTCTTGTCGTCTTTGAAATTGTTTGGGTGCAGACATGAGCATGCTTTGCTCCTTTCATGCCTTTGTGCTGCTGTTTTGGTCTTTCACTAATAGCCTTTTCTCTTTCCGCCATTCCTTTTTCCATTCATTTGTCGCTCACTCTCGTCTCCCTCCTCGTCATTGGTGTCCAGGTTTAAATCTCTGTCTGACTTTCGCTTGTAGCTCTCTCTCTCCTCGCCTGCTATTTTTCCCTATCACCTCTTTTCTCAATTTCTCTCTCTAAACTGCCAAACAGCCATGTCTTAATTTCTCCTGATGCAGACACGCATAATTAATGTGGCATCCAGTGAGGGGAGAGGCCCTGGTTTCTGTCTCCTCTATTTATAAACCCCCCAACACCCCTCATTCCCCCTGCGTCTCTTGCTTGCTCTCTCTTGCTTTTTAAACATTTCTCTCACTTTCAGACTCCCCCTTTTTAAAATCACGTTTCTGTTTATCTGCTCTGTCTTCCTCTATTCCCTCCCTCCTCCCTCCCTTCTTTCTCTGTCTCTCTTTCCGTCTGTCTGTCTGCCCCCCCCCCCCGCTCTCTCTGTGTAGTGTTAATCTCTGACAGACACTGCTCCCGTTCCCAGCGTGGAACCGAAACAGCAGCACAGAATTCTGAGAAAAAAAGAAAACACATTGGTAAACACCACTCCCCAGACATTTCCCTTTTTATTTTTTGATGTCTTCCATTTAATTTCTCTCACCTCCCACCTTCCATTGACAAAAAAACATCCATTCACTATTTCAGTCACTGAGCCTCTCTGTTGATTTTCTTTATGCTTTTTGGGTGGCAACTTCAAATGCTCAGCCTAACCAGGAGGGAGGCGAACAGAGGAATTTTACTGCATTGACGTGTTTATCTGGGATGAGTCAGCTAGACACAGGACATAATTAGTAGTGCAGTGGTGGCTAGTTAAGGACATAAGTCAGTGAAATAAAATTTGAACTATACCCAGCACCTCATTAAAATACTGTACATTTAATGAGCATCACTCTTAACTGAGATGGCAGCAGTGTGAAAAATTTAATGCCTACGATGAAAGTGTGACGCTGCCCTGAAAGTAAGATGCATCATACTTTAAAGTTAAAAGCCATTTTTTAAAGATGAGCAATGGCTTACACGTGGTATCACATTTTTCAAGGATAGATATCAAATGCATCTACTTGTGCTGTATGTAATATTTTATCTTGGACTAATCGGCTCTGAAACTTTTTTTTTTTTTTTAGTTTGCATTAATCAGCATAGGAAAGCCCCCTGATTGGAACCACTGTTGTATATATTTGCATTTGCAGTTGTGTAACTGATCACCAGATGAGAGAGGAAGGAAGAAAAAGAAAAGCAGGTGAAGCAGAGATGGAGGGTTTGATTGAGCAGGGACGAGAGCGGGCTAAGTGGACAGTAATATTCAGTGTACTGTTCCCACCTACATACACCGTCAGTCCTATTGACCTCATTTAGTCTGGGTGGTCTCTCATCTACTGTACTGCCCTTGCTGCCTACTCAACAGCAGTTTCTCTCCATCTCACACTTAGAAATGCTCATGGCTTACATTCTCTCACTTTCTTGTTGGCATTTAATGAAAGCAGGTGCATACATAAAGAGTGCCCTGGCTTTTTTTTTCCTTTACATTTTCATCTTGTTTATTTTTGTATTCATATATTAAGTTCAGAAAGCTGAAGACGATTGCCAACAAGCTTGTTGTAAGTAACTACAACATACAACAATTTGTTTTTAGAAACTAAATTGTGTCTTATGCACTTGTGATGGATTATTTTACATTTCACTGAACCTAAAACCAAAGATATTTGGAGTTAGAACCACACATCATTATTCCAAGTCATTCCACTCTGAAAACTTGTTTCCAGACTGCTGACAATGTTTTCAAACAAGGCAGGAGCAGCCATGGTCGAGTTGCTACTTTATAGTTTGATAGACAGTTTGTTGTGTATTTCATCCGTTAACACATTTTTGCTCGTTTCACCTGAAGTTTCAACTGTAGTTGAAAAGAAATCTTGGCATTGAAAAAGGATCCATTCAGTACAAAATAAACAAAACAAAGATGGGTTAGTATTTTAACATTGTAATTGTCTTAACACACATAAACACAAACAGGCACTTACCTGTGTCTCTGAGTGTCAGTGTCATGTAGCATGCATGTTGCTCCCTTGTGCATGGCACCCAATCCTGGCCCACTCGTGCTTAAACCAGGTCCCCCCGCACCCACCTTCCCCACATTGTGAAATGAGCACTGTAGGCACCAGGTTGCCATGGGTGGGGGTTGGCGCAGGCTGCCTTCAGACCTGCAGGAGGTTGTGTTGTGGAGCGCTGATGAGTCACGGTGCCAGCGTGGCATCAAAGATGCCCTGCTAATGCCTACCTCTACAGATCTTAGAGCTCTCTGTTTTAATCACTGTCCTCGGTGAGCATTTTAATTAAATACCAATAAATCCAACACCTTTGCAATATCAAGAGGATTTTGCTTTCTGTTCCGTGTAATAATTCTTATTGTATCACTATAAATAGCACACTGTTGCAAGTGGATAATTGAAGTGTTAACTAGTTGTCTCTTTTCTTCCCTCTCTCTCTGTGCACATCTGTGGTCAGTGCAACTCGGATCAATTTATTTAGCATTCTTCACACACACAAACAGGCACACAGAATGCATCCTTCATGCATTTGAGCCTCTTTTATACGTCTTATTTTTGCCTTTCAGGGCCGCAGGACAGCATTGGATTTCTCCACAGCTTCTATGCTCTCACATTGATTTCTGATCACGCTTGAATTATTTTGGCATGAGGCCGATTACACAAGTACTGCATCTCACACTCTTTGACCATGTCTCTTCCTCTCACCCCCCCCCCCCCCCACCTCTGTCTCTCTCTCTCACACACTTGACTCACATTCTGTTGTTCATCTTGGCCTATTTTGCAGACATGCATTTGTATGTGTTTGGTTTTTGCATCTATTTTTGACTTGTTTTTCTTTCTCATACTTTGGCACAAGCATGCACAGTATGTGTGTGATTGTGTGCGGGGGAGACCACACCATGCATTACAGACATAATGAATAATGCATGGTGTGGTTTCCTGGTCAGCGAGACAGACAGACGGTGGGGACGGTGAACAGCCCCCCGGGTGCTTTTTTTTTTCCCACCACATACTGTAGTTAAACAAACCACGAGTGCAGGAGGCAGCTCGATATCCGGATTACTGCTACTGTCAGAAATATTTAATATTTTTTACCATCATAGTATAGTTATTTCTTCTGCTAATGTTACCATTAACAGTCACACACAAGGAAAAAACAAATCTTGGTGTTTGTATTGTCAAGTCATACACCTTTGCTACACAATCCATAGATAGATACATGGACAATTAGTTTAAGTTCCATATTCTGGCCACGTCTCACTGTTGAGCAGTAGCTGTGTTTCTGTGTTGGTGGTGGTTGTGTTTCGCTTGGTTTAGTAGAGCAGTAGTGGGAAGATAACTGGCAAACCATGCTAGTTTGCAATTTAGATCGAGATTGACTTTGTAATTCAAAGTTTGACCTTGACACCCACCTGGTGAGAATGATACCATTAGATAGTAGTTTCTGTTGAGTACTGACCATAAATCCTGTTTCTCACAATAGTCTTTCTACATTACTTTTAACTAATTGGTGTCACAGGTTCAAGTTCAGCTAGAGTTTTGGTTTTGTAGCAAAAAAAAAAAAAAAAAAGCAGTCCTGCTCAGGCTGTTTTACGTGCATCAGTGTCACAGTTGGGCGGCTTTGTTCCTTGAAAATCGTGAATTACAGCCTGAAGGTGAACACAGCGACCCACATAAGCACATTCACACCATTGCAGTGACGGATAGATAGATGGGCCAGAATAGAGATGGAGAGATGAGAGGAGGGGAGAAACCTGCTCACTTCTTTATCGCCCCAACTCGACCTTCTGCTTAGTGTGTGTGTGTGATGGAATTGCAACTTCGCCATCCACCCTGATAAGCATACCCTGCAAACAGTGCAAAGACACAGGCACACACAGTGCTTGGGGACCAGCTGAATCCTCTTAGCCTTTTCCTCTACATGAAGGGCACTGCAGTACTCTTCCACATCAATGAGGGCAATAGTATAATGCTCTCATGCACTTACACTGCACTGTCTCACAGTATATCACTCACTGTATTCATCTCATTTTTAATTCTCTTTCTTTCTGTCTTTTCCTTTCTTTTGCGCTCCATTTTATCCCCCCCGCATTGGTCGACGTTCTCGCTGCTTTTCTGCCACACTTTAAGGCTAAAAGTTACAGTTGGAGAGCAAGAGAGGGCAAAATGGACGCGGTACATCAGCGTGGGTGCTCATATTTCTAAACAAATATAGTTGTTAAATTATTATTGAACCTGAGGCCACAAGACCTGAGAAGTTTCAGAAGTGATTTAAGCAGCAGGAACAGGCTTCCATTGTCTCTGCTGTGCCTTTGTTTGCCGTTCCCCCGGTTATACTCTGGTCCCTCTCTCTTAAAAAGAAAATAGCTAAACTAGATATTGAATTTTGGTCTGTCTGAGAACACTGGAGGCAGACAGCCAGAATAGCCAGTGGCTGTATCAACAGACACGTCATTACATGTCTTATTATTCGGCTGTTGTTCTTCCTTCTTCTTCTTGGCTCTTATTTTTCTCCTTCTCTACCAGTCTATTGTTCTAATAACAGGCAGTTTTGTTTGCAGTTTGTTTCAATTTCTTACTTTATTCCATCAGTCAACACAGTCCAGCCTGTGAGAGTCGGAGATGACAAATAGAGGAAGAGAATCATCAAAAAGAAAATAAAGGACAAAGAATCAATATTAAATCTACAAATTGGCAGAGTTGGGAGTTACGACTGCATTATTGAAAGAGGTCAGTCTACAGGGCACACTCAGTTGCTCAATAGCTGCCTGACAGTTTAAGCAATTTTAGTCTTGTTATGGGTTTTTATCAACAACAAGAGGGACACATTAATGCCCCTGTTGGTTATTGAAAAGGCTGGTTTAAAGCAGTTTCAGAAGTAAAAATGTGGCCCAAAATTAGACTTTGACACACAGAAATGTCCAACCTGAACAGTTTTGACCATAAAAATAAAAGAGATAACAAACTAATCCAAGGAGATGGAATGGCTGGCAGATGGGGGTCTAAAAACAAGTCAGAAAATGCCTCAACTTTGACTGGTGTTTTTATTCTCCAAGTGCTGTCTTGTTAATCCTCCTTCGGTCAGCTGATTCTCCTTCATCTTTTGTTCTGCCCCATTAGTCAGCTTCGTTTTTATTGCTTATATCTTAATTTGCCATTATTGTTGTCTTGCCTCTCTGTTCTTCTCACTCGACTGGCATTTTATGCTCTTCACTAAATTAATGTTAGCATTCGCACATGCACACACACTTTGATTTTCCTTTTTATGTTTCCTGTACTTGTCTTTCATTACCCTGACTTGCACCCTCTGTGATTTTGTGTAGCACATGTTACTTTCAGTAACCTCTCTACAGCCTGCCTCTTTTGCGGCTGACCGGCAAGGAAAACACTATTACACACAGTTCCATGCACACACTCTAAACACACACACAAACACCCGAATCCCCCTGCTGCGCTGCCTTCTGAGCTGCTGGCCGCTAGGTTTTCGTTATCTACACATGAACGCTGTATGACACTGTAATAAAAATGTCCTGCGATTGACATCATAGGCAAAATTAACTGTCCGTTTATATTAATCATCAACAAATAAATTCTGTCCCTAGCTGATAATTTTCAGGCCATGTTTGTATAAAACATAATTAAAAGAAACTGACATTTAATGCTAGAATTTGAGTGTCTCTGCAGTGAATTCTCACTGTTGCAGTCTGACCTAGATAGTGCACACTACTAGAAACACCATATAGTCTGTCCTTCACCATATGTTAGTTGAATCTGTGATGAGCCCGCCTAAGGAAATGGCCCTTTGACTCTATTCTTTATTGATGCTTAGATTGATCCTATTCTTTTGAGGGCTGTGACACGGCAGCGTAACATGTCGACAGTTTTGATGGACAAATGCACATTTATCTCTCTTTGTGTCTCCACCATGCGTACATCAAATGCATAGATAGATTGGATGTAATGAAGAGGCATATTGATGTTGTTTCCATTGCTTCGCAGTCAGCATCAGCTGCCGCTCTACTTGTAGCTTCTTTCAACCTGGGATCTATATGCAGGACCTATGCAGAGGAATTATTTTCTCAGTAATCACTAACAACCGTGCAAGAGGGTTGACATACATGTTAGTGTGCGTGTGCTGCAGATACCAGCCTCTCCGTCCTGCTAATGGTTCCCTTGACAACACAGCAATTGCTACATATCAATGTTGTCTTTGCTGTGGGGTTAAAACACATAGAGCAAAGACGCACACACAATTGGGTTCGCACGTTTGCGTGTGTGCGCACGCACACACACACACACACACACACACACACACACACACACACACACACACACACGCTGAAGTTAGCTGTCATGATAAAAAGAGGCAGTCTGTCTACTCCCTGTCTGTACTCTTTTTCTATGATGGCAGATTTACATACGGTTGATGCAGACAAACACACACCCTGCTGTTCACACCATCCACCCTCACCTGTTCCTCTTCCGCGCCTCTTCTATGTGTGTGTCTCCTTGTTTCATGTCACTCCTCCGTCACTCGCTCGCTTATTGAGTTGTCAACGACTGGCCCCTGCTGCTTAGAGGGCACACCTATCTAGACCTCCCATCTCCTCTTGTCTTGTCCTTTTCTTTTTCCTCTCGCCTTTTTACCTCGACATTCACCAGACTCTCCTTTTGTCTGTGTGCATGTGTGTGTACCTGGCGTGAGCCTCAAAGATCTGAATAAATAAGCGCCAAATAAAGGCCAAAAAGAGGAGAGATTTGAAGCGGTAATCCTTTGCCAGCTTACCCCAGCATAACGTCCTCACGCCCGCACTCTTATCCCCATCTCAGCATCTCTTTCCATCTACCTCTTCTCTCATTCCATTTCTTTATATCCCTTACCAACAAGAGAGAGGCGATCTCAGCGGCTGTGTCAGCGATCGGCATCTCTTTCCCCCCACTCTCCCTCTCCCTCTTTTTCAATGTTTTCCCAGAGGAAAGTCGGGGGCATAAAGAGAAGAACAAGCCTGGCAAAATCTTTTCAGAAAACCAACGGGGATTGGGCTCCCAGCTTTGAATTCAGACAGATAAAGCTAATGGCAGAAGTGGGCGACAGGCAGGGAGCTGTGTGTATGTGTGCACAAGCGTAGCTTCAATCGAGGCCAGCTATAGAAATGTAGTTTCTTTAAACCCCTTTGCTGGCTGAATCTCCTTCTGAATGTGCAGGGGTGTATGCAGGGGAAGTTCCAAGAAAGGCTGGCCGGGGCACTGCAGTTTCTTAAAATGCTTCTGTTGCCAGCTGAATCTCTCTTAAAGTGAGAGTGTTTGCTTCCGTGTAAGTGCGCTCAGATAGCCTTGTTTCAAAGGTGATCAGTACTGCCGAGGACTGCAGTAAATTTCATATTCTTTGATGTTTCAGTGTCTGAGTTTATGGAAGTCTTTTATTTTGACTGCCTATTTGTATGTGTTAGTATAATAGACAGTAACATTTGAACACCTTACCATTCTAGCCAGGATAAAACATTTTTGTTCTCATTCAGCAGCTACACCATTGCTAAGACTCATAGGAGCTGTCAGGAGCTGTGAGGTTGTTAGCACGGTGGCCTCTGGTGTTTCTGTAGTGCTGACGTTTAGCACTATAGTCTGACACACCCACAGACAGACAAACGCTCACTTCCACATACATTTTATGTTGCTGCTCCATATTGTTTGTCTGCCACCTCACTGCAACTCGTTTGCTACTTTTGGCTGAGAACTGACACTCAAACACACATGTATATCCACACACACACACACACACACGCATTCACACACACAGTTATTATCTCCTGGAACAATACTAATAGATGCATGTACTGCTGTGAGCAAACAGTTTGTGCCTCTGCTGCCAACAGAGTGGGAGGGAGAATGCTTGCCAAGTCTCTTCTACCCTGAGCCTCGCCTCCTCTCCTCTCCTAAACTTGAGCCACCTTTCCTTGTCTCCCCTTTCTGTAGTTTCTTCTTTTCTAAGATCATTTCCCTGTCCTCCTATACTCTCTGCGTTTACTCATCCCACGAGCTGAGCCACATCCTCCTCCCCTCCTCATAGTATTAAATTCCCATTAGAGTAGTAAGTCTATAGGCCCTCTGCTTCTCATATCACCACTGCATGATACCACCTACTTGTACAATATTTTTTCTGTCTTGTGGCTCTAGTCCCTGATGTTTACACACTGAGTACATCCTCAAATATGACTCCCAACTTGGTTTGAAGTCATTTCACTGCAGCAACAACAGCTATAATAGATGGACAAACACAAGCCTGCATGCACTTACACGTCTTTGATGTGTCTGGTCGTGTTTAATTAGCTGGAGTGAGGGACCAGCGAGTGAGGGGAGAAGAGCAGTATAAATGGTTGTCTAATTATTGGTTCACCTCATTGGGCAGGTACTCTTATATCAGCCAGGCCGACGAGGTCACGCTCAGCTTGGGGCTACACAGCGCCTCTGATTCACCTCTTGTTGAGAAGTTATTGGTTCTGAAACGCTTTACACGGCCCTGAAAACAATTACTGTTCAAGGAATCTGCAGTTCTGGTAAGTCAGTGCTGCAGACTCACTGTCACTTCATGTATGGAGATGTAAGATCTGTCCTGACACTAGCGATTCAGTTTATTGTACTTGTTTTTAGAAAATAAAATCAATCCATTATTACTTCATGCTGCAGGGCTTTAAGCCCTTCCTTATTGTATGGATTTGCCAGGTTTAAGAGTTCTAACTTCTATTCAATTAATTACATCTTTATATTTATATCCTCTGCTTCCACTAACTTATCTTTTAGGTTGTCACAGTACAGCTCTGGAAGATCTCACAAACTTTTAGTTTTGTCTCATCTGACATTAATAAGCAGCCACTGGATTTAGACGTTCTTTACTGTCTATTTTCTGAGATGGTTTATGCTTTGATCAGTTTTTATGCAGAGGTGGCATAGTTATACTGGCACAGGTTCACCTGCAGTCACTCCTACACTAGCTCATTGACATGGACAACATGTAATCACACATCTGTACTTTAGGTGTTACGGAGCGCTGCATCCAGAAACACTGGACAGTGGACAGTACCTTAACAATAACTACTATATGTTTGCAAATGAACCAGATTTTTTTTTTCTTTTTACATGTACCCAGTACACCACACACACATTCTGTACACAAACAGACCACATCACAGCTCTTCTTTTCTTCTTTATGCTGAAGTCCAGCCAGGAGGGAGGAATGAGCTGAACGTTTACAAACAGTCTTACAGTTTCACTGTCACCTTAGATCTGCCAGCAAACCCACATCCTTTTCTATTAAGTAAGGACTGTATTTTAAACAAGCACTTTGGGTGACATCATTTATTTGGGATCCATTAAAACTTGTGGCTGGGATCAGCGCCTGCACCCTCATAAAATACAACTCTTGAGCTTATTTCCATTCACTCTCTATTTTGAGTATAGTGGAGTAGCATCTACACTTTATTCCACTTACATTCAGTAATTAAACAGTTGCCCCTTGCAAAATAATAAAAAGAGAAGTGGGGACTAAAAGATTTCGCTACCTACAATGCAGTGAAGCTGAACAGAGGTTTGCTATTGATTTGTTTGATCTTTAAAGATCACTGCTGACCCAACTGCACACACACATTTAAACACACACAGCAGTTTGCTGCAGCGGCTGAATAATTCTGCCACCACAGGAAAACTGTTTCAACCCGTGGATGCTCTACGCAGCTCGTCAGAGCTTTCATCTTGACGTTGCTTTCATGTGCCATTCTGTGCTCAGCAGTGCACGTTTTCTCAGCAAATCTTTGACATTAGCACACTGCTTGTCATCTTGAAGTCCACATCAGTGTAAATTCATGATCCTACAGTTACTACAGAACGAATACTGAGCTCTTCTTTATGTGTCAGATAGGTGCTTCTTTTCTATTGCAGTCACCTTGTCAATTCTTCTTTCTTTCTCATCTCTATTGTTCTTTGTTCCTCATCCTCGCCCTTTATCTCTCTCTTCACTCTGCTTTTCTTGCCCACTTCTCACTCACTGTGTCCTTTTCCCATCGAGCACTGCTGTCCTCTGACATAGTAAATCAGGTTGTCATAGATAGTGTTTCGCCCTCGCTACCCACCTCAGTTAATTCTTTTATCCTTGTCTGTTTTTCTCACTGACTCCTTTCTTTCATGTCTTGAGCAATGCAGGAGGCCATTTTATAACCCCACTTCCATCCTTCCACAATCACTAAAATGTCCATGCCCAGATACAGTCATTGTCATCCTTGAAAAGATGAAATCCCAAAACACTCTCCGTAAACCCCAAACTCGCCATGCTTATTTCATGGAACATCAGTCTCCTGGTTTGCAAGAAAGGCTTCCTTTTCCCTCATCTCTTTCTTCAGACCGTACATGCAGCATAAAAGCAAAGATTTTCTTATCAGCACACAGTCAATCGGCTTTTTCTAATCTGTCATAGAACATGCAGGACTGCCATGGAAACTACAAAAATGGTCTGGAAAATCAGATCGACACCCTTTTTAGTAGTGGAATCTGTACACGAGAACATTAATGTAAGTGTCTGACTATTAGGAGGTGAAGGAAGTTTCACACTTCAGTCATTCCCAGTCACTGAACTGTATATACTACACTCTACATGTAGTGCTGTTTCTGTAGCGAGGTGATAAGAAATTCTTGAGTAGTAATGCAATTAGAAACAGTAATGTCAAAGGATTGGTAGACTGTTTTCCAGCCTCAACTCTATTAAGATATTCTGTAAAATATTAAAATGTATTTATATTTGTACATAGCAAAACCTGGCTTCAACTGCAGCAGCCTCTCGCTGTCTATACCAGAGGTAGGGAAAATGAAGGCAATACAAACCGATATTTTCTAGAAGAACATAAGTGACAGATGCCTTAGTTCACTCTGTAAAAGCTGCCTGAAAGGTTTCATTAAACAGAAGCAGAGTCGCTTGTAGTTGTTTCAGTTATAATTGTTAATTGATTCTCAGCAATTATATTGCTGAGAATCAACATGTTATCCAGCCAAGGTTGAAAAGATGGCATTTGTGAGTGAATGAGGGCCGATCCAGAGCATCCTTGTTGATGCTGCACTCGTGATCATGGGCTGTAAATTGCAACAAAAGCAGTGAAATTAGCGGTCAGTGGCTTCGTTCTTTGCTCTGTGTGTATGTGCATACCATTATGTGTTTATGTCCTTATTTGTGTTTGTGTGCACACACACACAAAAAAAAAAAAACTCAACACACCCCCTCCTCACATATGTCTCAGTCCCTCGTTTGCTGCTCTCGGTGGACATGATTTACTTCTCACACACACCTCGGCCTGAACGACTGGACAGGATCATAAAAGTAAGGCTTCATCGTCGCTGGCTGCTAAGAAAACACCGGGATGTTTTTCACCCGCCATAAGGGCAATAAAATCTGTGTCACAGGGAGTAACACACTTGAGTGGTCCTCAACATGGCAAACATAGCTCCCAATACCCACCTTCCATTCAGTCTCAGTTTTAGTAGCAGTATCTGTGTGGATTTGACCACATTACATATCCAGTAAAATCTGTTGGCATGCACCTATTCAACGTTACAGCCTCGACGGCGCTGGGCTCATTGCCAACACTATACTGTGATGGAAAATTTTTCTTTGCCTCTGTTGACCTCGGTAACAACAAATCCTACCACCAGCTGGTCACTGAATACGGCTGCTTGCATCAGTTTTCACATGGTCAACGTCAGATGCATCAGCAGACATCAACACCAGCCACCAGTCCACCAACAACATCCTCACCTTTACTTTCTTCATATTTCAAATAATATATGAATAATATGTATAATAAACCATATATAGAAATATATAATTAATTAGTAATTAATGATTCAATGAGCAAAGATAATGTGATACAGCCAAATATTAAAGGTGGGGTGAATGAGCATTCCCTATCTCTTAAAACAGCTCAATTTCTCTCCACCTTTGACTCCACACCCCATCCAGTCCCTCTATTTGACATTAGGACCAAACAACTCTCTGGCCCTGACTCATGTTGACTCACACAGCAGCACGCTTGCAGGCCTGCTTAGAATAGCCTCCTGTCTGCTCCACTAGCACACTGGCTAGTGCTCACACAAAAATCCTAGCACGTGCACCGTGTAGCAGACATTCCTAGAATAAACTAGGGATGTGGATTTTTAGGCACTTTGCATCGTCAGTCGTCAGCTACAGTATGCTGATTATCAATAATCAATTCATCAATAAAAGCTCAAGAAATACAAATGCCTGAAAACAGAATTAAAGCAAGTGGCGCAGGATATTTCTGCCACATAGACCAGGTAAATTATGTGTTTGAATCATAATAAATCTGCCATTAAAAGTCACTGCTCCTGCTGCTCTACTCCCCACTTGATATTCAGCAAATAATGAAATTAAGTTCCAACATTAAACATTATGATTATGCACAACTTGCAGGCTTTCTGAGGGGAGGAAAAAAAACCCACCTTTCCTGCTAACACAAGGGGCTGCATCCTACAAATTCATATATCAAGCATCAACAGCTAATGGGCTGAGAAGCACCTTTTTACCCTTGCTGTTCTTGTCATATATACACACACTTATGCCAAGCCCTCATCTTAGGCTCTGATCAAAGATGCTGTAGTAATCCTAACTGTATAAAAATTCAGCATTACGTTCAGCTCCATACAACATCTGCTTCAGTGAAACCAAGGTCACATATATTATTCCAGCATAAACACTTGTAGATAAGTTTTATCAGACACTGGTGACATAATGTAATGTATAGCCTCTTTGACAGAAATATAAAATGTTTCACAAGTAAACACTATTGCTGCTTTACTGACGATACTGAGTGTGGGGCTTTGGTTGACAAATGGCTGATGCAATTGATATTATAAAGCCTATTGGGCCAGGTCATTTAAATGGAATAATATTTTATTACAGCCATCTTCTGTGCCTCAGTGCATAGTAATTTGCAATGAGAAAAAAAATCTAATTAAGAGATTGCATCAAAAATAATAGGGTTTCAAAATGTCCTAACAACCATTTTAAGTTGAGAATGAGCTTCTTTCTTAAATTGGGGGAGAACAAATAGACTTTGTGTTTGCTGCAGGTTTAAAGGCTTTGACCTGTTAAATTTAGTGTCCTCTTGATCACACTGAAAACACGTTCGCACTCACATGGTTGCACTGTGGCAGTTATCGTCCCAACAGTTCCATTTGCGCTGACCTCTTGATCGTCCTATCCTCTCTGCTTTCATATTCACTGGTCTCCCTTCCTCAAGTACCCCCAGTGGTCCAGTCCATTACTGGTATCAGCACTTCTTATCTACTGCACTCGGCTATGGTAACATCACACTCTACCCCCATTCTTCCACCACCATCACCACCCACCCTTGTGTTGCGGTCCAGGCCAGTCACCAATCATGCAGGAGCTATGATGGCCAGGCTATATATCCCCCATTCCATCTGTAGCTGGCACTCTTGCATCACATTTGCACTGCTTACTCCTTTCCCAGGCGCCTTTGCTCTCTCTTCCTCTCACTCTCACTGCTTTGCTTTCCCCTCTTTTGGTAGTTCTACCTCTCCTTCTTTTTTCTCTTTTTCATTACTTCCTCTGCTCTTTTTTCTTCTCTTTGGTTTTTGCTTTTACCCTCTCCCTCCCTACGTATCTTTTCCCTGTGTCCTCATTCCTCCTTAATTCCCCGTCTTCACCTCTCTCGTCTTGTTCTCATAGCTATTTCTTTTAGTCCCCCAGAAACACTTCCATCTATCATCAGATGGCTCTGCCACATTTCTGTGTGTATCTTGTTTTTTTCCGTCGCTGTCCGTTTCTTTGCCTCTTAGATCTCCTCCCTTTTCTAACCCTAACTGTTTTCTGTTTTGACCAAATTTTTCACTTTTGCTTGCACCTCAATAACTTCTTTCTAGCAATCTGTCATGATTTCCTTCCCACTTTTCTTTCCTACATCACAACTGCTATACCACTTGATCTTTTTCTTCCCTCTCTAACTCTGGTCTCCCATCCTTTCCTTCCCCTCCCTCCCCAGGCTCTGTGAGCTGTGGGTAAATAGGTGCATCTTTCCTTGCTTCCTGTTTCAAATGGCTTCATGATTGCTAATGAAGCACTCAGACAGAAAAAAAAAAAAAAAAAAAAAAAACATGATGCGGAGGAGGAATGGATGGAAGGAAGGAGTGTTTCCCATGGAGACGGGCCCTTCACTGGCTGGCTAGCTCATAGGCTGATTGATGACCCTGTAGCCATGTTGACTGATTAGTATGACAGAGCCTTTTATAGCACAGCTTAATATGAAACCACGATGAACAACATACTTCGGTTTTGAAAAGTATGGTGTTGCATAGGCCCCATCCTGCAATACCATACTAAGGCATAGGAAGTGCAGTAAAGTTATGTCCAAACTTATAATAGGATGCCATAACACAGCTTAATGCTTAATTCAGTGCTTCATTCAGTGCTTCATTCAAGTGTTCACCATCCATCTAACCTATCTGCACTATGCATTTAGAAACAACAAACTGATATCTATGTGTTTTCGCTTGTTTGAGCATTCCTCTCTCATTCCTTTCACATTAGAGACAACTGGGAAACTGTTTTCTGGCTTTACAAAACTACGTGATCAAAACAATAATGAGTAAACAGGAGTGGGAGACAAAGCCATGATTTCTGAGGTATGAGTCAGTATAAGGACAAATGGTCAGTACAGTATGAAATAGTCATATTAAATGTGAAATTTAAACCCTGCTCTATCGCTCTCATTTTTTCCTAATTCTCCGCATTTTACCCCTCCTGCACTGTGGAACTCCTATTCTTTCTGTCTCACTCGTTTGACGTAGCCCACACAACACACAACAGAGATCACAGCTGACACAAGAGACACATACAGACTTGCATGTCCGATCTATCAAGCTTATTCTTGCACCTGCAGGAAATGCTCAATATTTGAAATGCGGGCTGAGTCATCAACAGACTTTGCAAGAAGGGGAGGATAGCGAGAGCTGTAGTTGATTTGATCATATCTGATTTTTGTGACCAGTTGTGACAGCTCATGCTACACCGCAGTAGCTTATTTTTACCCCAATTTGATGACAGTTGGTAGACGATAGTAGAATTCTCTTTTTGGGGTGATGCAGTCGTGACCACTTGGTATGGTACCACACCTATATTTCAGCCTAAGAATGATATTTATTGTGTTGCTGAGTGTAGTTACATTAAAAGGTTAAACTATCTCCTAATCTGTCTCTCTGGCCCTTCCTGTCTTTACATTCCGGATATCCACCCTCTCCAAGATCACACACAGTCCAGTCTGCTGCCTCTAAATATATTTTTCAGGAAGGAACATTTTATCATTTCTTTTTTTATATATATAGTTAAATTACTTTTTTCTGTGATATAATTTTCCTCCTCTGCACAATTCTCCCTTCCCTATATTTACTGCAAAAATAGTCTTCCCCCAACGGGATCATCATATCCACCCCAGCCTCGTAATGTAGAACAATGTTAGAGGACAATTAAATTATACATTTACAACAAATGCTGTCTTAGTCTACAACATTTGACAAGCACAGGATATCATCTAAAACAACTAAATGTAAAAATGTTCACCCTCCCTCTTCAGCTGCCCTTTTTAACTTCTGTCTCTTACTGTGTCTGTCTCACTCTCTCCCTCTTTTTGTCACTTTCTAATTTGTCAGAGCTGGACTGTCACCCTCACAAACACACATATCATTCTCTTCCTTTGACAGGCTCCACTGCAGGTTAAGCACATCACAAGCTCTCGGCTAACCGCTCCATTCTTTTTGTGATGCACTGTGTCAACCTCTCGCTCTCCTTTCTATTCAAACAACCTCACTGTTGAATTCCTCTGCCTCAGATGTTGAAATGCTACAGTGTTGGAGAGACAAACCCTCATATTGCTCTTGTGGCCCTCGCAGGTACTCTCCTTAACCAGCTCTCCATTTGCCACATTTCTTACTGGTTATGTAAACTGGTGTCGTCAGCTACGCTACTAGGCCACAGCTTTGCCTGCCCGCACAGGCCTGTGGATCTTATAATGTGCTGCTAATGTGCTGATTTTTGATTAATCTTAGTTTATTTTAAAATTGTAGTTTTTTTTTTTTTTTTTTTTTTTTTAGAGGTTAATGACAAAGAAAAATCTGAATCTGTGCTTGTAGTATCCTCTTTGTCATCTATCACCCACATGTTGCCCACACCAAACATGTGATGATGTTCTTCACTGATATGTGCTCCCAGGGTAGTTCACATCACCATTCTTTCTCTTTTATCATGTAAATAAACCAGTGTGCTTGAGACACTCTTACACTTTAAAAGGAGAGAGACGGAGAGTTACAGTACTGCACTGGTCTTCAATCCTATATATCATGGTCTCCAAACTCAAACTGGTTCACCTGCCCATTACATGTCTGCTAACCACTGTGTATGTTGTATGTTATCTTTCTTTGTTAGGCAGAAAACAGTGAGGCTATATTATGATTGAGAGGGGTGGTATTGTCGAAGATGAGAAATGCACAGTTAACAGCGAGACCCGAATGCATTTGTCACCATAAAAAGCCCCCATACTGATTGATGAAGGCACAACAGCTGGCAATGCAATGAAAAGTGAAATGAGGATCTATATTTTCTGGCAAAGTGCAAGACAGTCTTAACGCCCAAACAGTCTTTCACCTTAATTTATCACCTTTTCACTCATTAGTTACAAGACTAATAATACCAGTTTGTAATGTAGAAAATAAGCTAGGTAATACAATAAGCTTGCATCACTGAAAAGCATTATGTAATGAGCATTTCAGTTAACAGCAGGTGTGAGGATAGCACTGCTGTACTTCTCTGTAAACACACCACTGCATCTTTTAAGATCTTAGGGCATTTGTAGAACTTAAGAACTTAAATACATGCTTTTGATCAGCCACACTCTGATGAAGATCCATTCAATGATCGTGTAAAATAAAAACTGAACAAACTCATGTTACATGTAAATAATATAACAATAGGAGGTGTTGTGAGACCATCCACTCCTGCACTGTGATTCATTCTGCCTGAGTCATTCAGCACATGTAGGGTTAAAGTATAGCTGCAGCGTCTTACTGCAGTGTCTAAAGCATTTGGCTGATCGTTACAGTATACGCCAGAAGATGAGAAGGGGAAAAAAACATCTCTCTCTAAAACTTCCTTTTTTCTTCCAAAAATCCATTTTATTGCATTTATAACATTTGGCACAGTACAAATTCTTGGTGCTTTTACAAGATAAACCTGTAAAGATCAACACTGACCTTTTTTCGGTTTTTGTTAAAGAAAGTCTTCTCTGTATAAATATTTTTTCTTATCACTGCATTCTCTGTAGCATGGTGTAAAAATCACACAGAATGCCCCTTTTTAAAACAAGACTACCCTCATTTGTCAAAGTCAAGACAGCATCTTAAACAACTCATTGTTTTAAATAGAAGTTACAAGTTAGAAAATAGTTTCAATTTCTTTTTAATATATGTTTCTCTATCACCAGCCCATGGTAGTTTCAATTTGTCCATATATATATATTTATTTATAAGCATGTACAACAAGAAATCATCAGTCTTTTTAAGTTTGCACTCTGTACAAAAAAGTAGTTCCTGTCCTTTTTCCGTTGTGCATTCTATTGCATGATTTAATGAGGAAAAGATGCAGGGAGGTGTGGGACAGGGGTGGGTGGGAGCTAGGGGCCTAGGGAAAGGAGTGGGAGCCTTTTGGGGGGCCTTTTAAATCTGAGTCTCCTGTACCTTCTCCTTGGTATGAGTTTTTATGACAAAGGGCTCAGCCATTGCTGTGATGGTGCTGGGCAAGGTTCGAGGCAAAGAGTTCCCAACATTGTTGTCTGTCCATTTAGCCCCATGGCCAGTTGGTTTGTAGGTGTTGTATTTAGGCTTTAGAGTGCTGTAGTCCACTTTATGGGGGCTGTAGTCCGCTTTGTGTGGACTGTAATCAAGTTTAGGTCTCTGAGAGTGTGGACTAAAGTCAGACTTGAAGGCGCTGTAATCCGCTTTGTGTGGGCTGAAGTCAGTCTTGAAGGCGCTGTAATCGGTTGCAGTCTTATGGGGGGTGTAAGGGTCCTTGGGTTTGTAGGAAAGCTCAATTTTAGATCTCTGGGCATTGTAGTCTGTTTTGGGTTTCGGTTGAGTGCTATAGTCAGGCTTAAATTGGCTGTAGTCATGTTTAGGTCTTGGGTGAGTGCCAAAGTCGGGCTTGAATGGACTGTATTCAGCCTTAGGTTTATGTTGTGTGTTGTAGTCTGATTTTAATGGGCTGTAGTCATGTCTAGGTTTTGGTTGGGTGCTGTAATCTCGTTTGAATGGGCTGAAGTCAGATTTCTGCCTAGGATGAGTGCTGTAATCTGGTTTGAAGGGGCTGTAGTCCGTTTTAGTTTTTGGATGGGTGCCAAAGTCTGGTTTGAATGGGCTGTATTCTCCTTTAGGTTTGTGAGAGCTGTAGTCCTGTCTAAATGGGCTGTAGTCAGGCTTTGGTCTATGAAGGCTGAAATCTGGTGTAGATTTGTGAGTGCTGTAATCTGGGATGGTTTTGTGGCTACTGAAGTCCATATTTGGCTTATATGTGGTATACTCAGCCTTCGGCTTGTGAAGGGTGAAATCAGGCTGGGGTTTGTATTCGGCCTTGGGTTTGTGAAAGCTGTAGTCAGTCTTGTGGCTGATAAAGTCCAGTTTGTGTATGCTGTTATGGTCCCGGATTTCAGGCAATGTGAGTGCTGTCTCTTGAGCTGCAGATGCTGGTGGTGGAAGGTCCTCCTCATCCACCTGGATAATCTCCACAGTGCGGGCAGCTGCCACTGTGCTCCTCTGCTGGTGGCGCTTTCTCAATTTGTAGAAGGCAATGAGCATGACAGCAGCCAACAGTGTCACTGCCACAAAACAACCTATTATGATCTTGGTGGTCTTCATCACTTCATCCAGGCTAGGGCCAGACTTGCCTGGCTTGCCAGTGGCACCTTGGAGTCCTGGCACCACAGATGGCTTAGCTGCACCTGGTGGGCTATCAGTGCTTTGCAACAGCACAGTTGGTGTGGAGATGAAGACTGGCTGGAACACAGAAGGAGAAGCAGTTGTAGTTGTTGTTCCAAGGCCTACCCCTCCTCCTCCAGCGACCCCTGCCCCTGCAGCAGCAGCTGTGGCCGTGGTGGTTTTAGGTTTGGGCATCTCAGTGGTTGGCCCCAAGACCTCCACAGTCACTGTGGTGAAGTAACTCAAGTTGGATGTATTAAGCTCAGCTGCACTCACATTGAGGTAGGCTGAAGCATTGGAGTTCCCAGCTGCATTGGACACCATGCAGGTGTAAGTGCCTGTGTCTGCTGCAAGAACATTTGAGAAGTTAAGAGTACCATCATTGAGGACTGATATTCTCGGGTGACCAGAGGCATGTGTCAGGATTGTCCCATTGGGCAGTAGCCAGCGTACTGAGGACATTGGGGCCGTGCGGCATCGAAGCTCAGCCACTCGCCCCGCTGAGATGTTCAAGTCTCTTGGCGCATCAGCAATGAATGGTGCAGAACATTGGACTGCTGCGCCCTCTCCTCGATCCACCTCAACCAGCTGTCGACCTCTCATGCTGGCAGGTGAGTGACAGCGTCCACAGCATGTTGAGTTAGTAGGGATGTACTCCCTCAGCCAGCGTGCTAACCATACAGCTTCACAGCCACAGGTCCAAGGGTTATGGTGGAGATGGAGCTCCACCAGGAACCCGAGCGGAGAGAACAGATCATGTGGCACAGCGCTCAGGTTATTATGGGCGAGATTAAGCTCCACCAATGACTTTAAGTCGTCAAAAGCATTGCGCTCTATCACTGTGATTTGTGAGTTCATCACCCATAGCTTTTTCAGTGAGCGCAGGCCTTTGAAAGAGCCTGGCTTTATTTCAGGGAAGTGATTTTCAGATATCTCCAGTTCCTCCAGGCCCTTCAGGGGACTCAGGTTTGGCATATCACCTCTTATGTTGCACATGCCCAGGTTGAGGTACTTGAGGTTTTGTAGGCCCTCAAAAGCTCCTTCTGAGATGTACTCCAGTTTCCTTAACTCTCCCAGGTCCAGTCGCATTAGGGAGGGAACCCGGTTGAAGGCATAGGAAGGGATACTCTCAATGGGGTTGTTCCTCAGCCACAGTTCTCTCAGTTTAGAAAGGTACTCAAAGGCCCCACTAGGCACCACTGTCAACCGGTTGTCAAACAGCTCCAGTGTGTTGAGGCTGGTGAGTCCATTAAATGCGCCCACCTCAATCTGACGTATGGCATTTCGCCCAAGCTGGAGCACCTCAAGGTGGTGCAGGTGGCGAAAGGAGTCAGCCTGCACCGCCTCGATGGCGTTTTCCATTAGATTGAGGTGTCGCGTGTTGGCAGGAATGCCAGGGGGCACACGGGTGAGGCCACGTCGGGTGCACACCACCTTCCCCTGCTGATTACTGCAGGAACACTGCGGTGGACAGCCCTGGGGTCCTTGAGACACCGCCGCCCCTGCCAAGGCCAGGGAGGCGCTGCTCCACGCTCGCGCCATCAGGAAGACTACACAGAGCAGGGCGGCTTTCCTGGCACGATGCACAGCTACCCGCCCCAGGAGACTCATGATGTGGCACGTTCATAATTCAGCATCATCTGGGGGGGAGGATTGGGGTGTTTGGGGCAAGTGTTTGGGGGCTTTGGGGACAGGGAAAGTAGCTGGTTGGCTGGTGGTAGTGTTAAGGGCACCAGAGTAAAGAGGTTAAGGGAACTGAAGAGGATAAGGGGAGAATGTGGGTTTGGGGTGTTTGCTAAGGGGCAAGAGGACTTGACCTATCCTCAATTAAGCAATGCTTTTATTTCCATGAACTGTGCTCAGGGGCAGAAGGAGAGGAGAGGGAAGAAAGGGCTGGCTTTTCTGAAACGTGTGTATGAGAAAGACATGGTGGTAAATTAAACAACAAAAAACCGTATTACAAGACAGAAGGGAGGGTAGGGTGTTACAAATTGATGCAAAGAGGGGTTGAAACACTAGACACCTACCTCAAGTTATTATTACAGGTCCTTGAACTGAGATATATAGCTTCCCTCCTTTTTTGCAATCAGAAAGAGCTGTGGTATTCAGATCAGATGTATGTATATCCAAGAGCAGCAAAGAAAGCCTTTTTATATTTGCTGTCAAAACAGGTATCAATGCCAAAGAGCTTAACCAAGATGAGCCCTTTTGTAAATCCACACATCCAAAGAGAAAGGTTCGAAGGCCCTTAATGAGTGTTTTTTCTCCCTTTCCTTGTTGATTAGGAAAAAAAAAAGAAAAAAAAAAAGATTGTAGATAGGAATCCAGTCAGGCTCCCAAAGCAGCAGTGCTCCCTTGCTCGCTTCTTGCTGTCGGCTCTTCTTCTCTGGCTTGTCCTTGGAATCCGACAGTTGATCCCCCTGCTAGACACCTTACCCAGGTCTCCATAGCACAGGCGACCACACAAACACACATGCACAATTTTTTGTGCACCAAAAGCCAAGGCAGAAAGGACAAAAAGAGGGAGGTAGGTGGGGGTGGGAATGAAAAGGTTGAATGAAAATTCCACAGTCCTTTGCAGTGTTCTTTGCCTTTTGTTTTGCGATGGTTAGGAGGGGAGGTTGACAAGTCCAGAAAAAAAACAGACTCCCTCCTCTCTGTATTCCTCTGTTCACTTTTAAGTGGTCAATCAGTTGGTCAGTTGATCAGTCTGACAGCTCTTCTCCCTCTCTCGTTCTTTTCCCCTTGCTCCCCCTCTGTGGCGTCGTGTCCACTTGATTTTTTCTTATGATTTTTTTTTTTTTTCTTTTCTCCTCCAGGAGTGCTCGGTGGGGGTTGAAAAGCCTAGACGACACACACTGCTTTCATTAGCTTCTTCCTCCTCTTAACTAGCCACACGCTCCAGCCTCGGCAGCCGTGGTGGCGACAGCAGCAATTGCAAACGCGCACACACCATCCCTGCGAAGCACACAGCAGCAGTAGCGAGCACACACAGCAGCAGCTGCAGCCTGCCTCCCGTGCACTTCCCAATAATCCGTCAATTTCTTCAGAGGGGGAGTGGGGTGGGGGATGGAAGGGGGTGCTGGGAGGAGTGGGGGTGTTGTAGCTGGGTTGATCGAGGTGGGTTAGAGGGAGGAGGGGTGGTGCGCAGTTTCTCCTTCCTCTCTCCGGCGTGCTTCTTTTTTCTTCTTGTTTTCCAGTTTTTTTTTTTTCCTCCTCTCCTCGTGGTGATCAGCACCCTCTCGCTAATGCAGCGTCCGACTGGGGAGAGGAGCAACACAGGGAAGGCAAGCGCTGGTCGAGCGCGCGGCTTACAGGCGTGACGTTAACAGTAGCGTCGATGTGGAAAGGATCCGTTGTAGCAGCAAAAGAGAGAGTGTGCGCTGGCTTGGATCTCTCTCTCTCGCTCTCTCTCTCTCTCTCTCTCTCTCTCTCTCTCTCTCTCTCTCTCTCTCTCTCTGTTTTACACTCTCTCTCTCGCTCGCTCTCTCTCACACTCACTCTCTCACACTCTCTCCCTTCCTCCCTCCTGCTCTCTCTGCAGTGTCCTGAGGTAGTTGGGTGAGCTCAAAGCACTCAGACCTTTTTAGAGATCTACCTCTTCAAAAACCAGTTTGCTCCTGCTGTCCGCCGCTCTCCTTTTTAATACTCAAAGTCTCTTGTTTTGTGGCTTTCTGGGGCTTTGTGTGGCTTAGGGGAATAGACAGGCTGTCCACGCAAAAGGCAGAGATGGACAGTGGCATCCCCACAGCAACCAGATTTTAACCCTGTCCTCCCCAGCAATAATCCAGGCATTCCAACGATTCTGGCAAAGCTTTCCAGCATTGCTTCGGTGGCAAAGGCAGGCAGATGGGACACCGTCTCTCTCTCTCTCTCTCTCTCTCTCTCTCTCTCTCTCTCTCTCTCTCTCTCTCTCTCTCTCTCTCTCTTCCCCCTTCTCTCTTTCCCTTCTCTGCTCAGTTGGATTTTTTTTTTTCACTTTATATCCCCTCACTCCCTCACTCTTTTCGTTTCGTCCTTTAGTGGAAAATAGAAGAACATGAATGGACTGCTGACGCATCCTGCTTGGAGCAGTGCTTTGGTTTGATGCAGTGTGTTTTGTGTATTAACTCCCCCCCGACCCACATCACCCTCACCCTCCTCGCTGTCTTCCCTCCTCTGCTCACTCTTCGTCCGTCACTGTGTCACTCTACTTCATCTCTAGCTGTCTATCTCTGTGTATACAATCTCCCACAAGCTTGCATTTGCATCCGTTTTTGTCACTGCTTTATTGTGTGCGTCTCCTCTTCAGTTTTATTGTTGGGTTGTTAGGACATCAAGTGTGATTTAAGCCATCTCCATCTCGACATTACTCTTCTGTGCAATGGAACAAAAACTTTAGATTGTAAGAATTTGATTCGGTTTCTTTTATTGATACCAAATATTACATAAATACACTTTGACCCAAACTGGGACAGGAGTAGGCAGGTGAATTTTTAAATATTGAAATCATACAAGAAAGTTCAGTATATGATATAAAATCACAAGGCAGAATTTTCTGCTCTGTCTACACCTTTTGCATTGTTTCACTCTCCATCCCCCTCCATCATGTAAGCCTTTGCAGGTAGTTAGAGCACTCTAAACAGACAGGCCTTAACCCTCAATTTGAGCACAAACTGTCGCTCGAGGAAGCACACAGCCATAAAGGTCATGTTAAGGAAGGCTAACAGGAGAAAACAAGACATGCTTTACCTTCCTGCTGCGGGAAAGGAAGCAAAATGAACGCACCCTACTGTCCCATCGTCCCTCTCTCTCCTATGATTTGTACGAGCCTCATGTCCACTAAACTAGGAAGCAGTGTGGGTAATTGATGGTTGGTAAGGCTAGCTGTGACAGTACTGCTAGGTGTGTGTGTGTTTGTGTCGGAGCTAGTGAGTAAGCGTGTGAAAGAGAGAGAAAGAGAGAGAGAGGAGAGAAAACATGCGAGCTAGAAAAGGTCACAGCACAGTATGTTATTCCCACCGGCACAGGAGTATAGAGCCAACTCCTATATTATACACACACATCTACACACACAGACTTTCTCCTTGACTTCACTGCAGTTGAATATGAATGGGCTTCAATGAAGCACATATAACAGTGAGGTGGCAGCCACAGGAGTATAGGGGGGATTTTCCTGTGTTAGGGAAGAGAGGCTATTTCCTTTTCTTTCCACATGGGATTCCCTAGCACCGTGGCCATGTGGAAGGTGATATAAGGAGTGCTGCACTACTGCATCCAAGTGAAAACATAAAAATGCAGGTATATATTGAATCAGGCATACAAAAGCAGGCTATAAGGATGCAGGATGTTTGGCAAATGGGCTGCTCAAAACAACACCAACATTTCATTGATCTGTTGTCGGTTAAGCCAACTGCAAATGAAGGCTTCTGGTTCTCTGTGTGCTTATTGATGACAAAAATCAGATGTAGTACAGAGTGCATACTGGCACTGCTCGCTTTGTTTGTGTGTCAGATGGTGCCCGGGCACTGTCCTGTAGGTGTGGTGTGCCACCATTTGATAAGCAAGTGACCCAGAATGAGTTCAGGTTGTGTTTTACCCACCCAGCACAGAACATCCCAGACTACTATCTAACCAAGATCAACCACTGACCCAAAACATGCCCAACACTGCAAGGGTAGCTCTCTCCTCCTGGCCCTGTTCCTGTCTATTTCTCTTTCCTGTCTTTTCTGTTCTCACTCTATTTTTGTCTGTCAGTGGACACTCTGCTCTCTCACTACCGATGGAACCTGGGTCATGGCCTGCCAAACTCTGTGATGCTCCACTGACCAAAAGTGGTCAACCCCATGCGTTATAGTTTGATCCTAGCCTGGAATGACCAACATGGCTGGATGGTCAGCCAAACTCTGATCACAGCAAGGTTTTCTCAAGGTCCAGCGTGTGTGTGTGTGTGTGTGTGTGTGTGTGTGTGTGTGTGTGTGTGTGTGTGTGTGTGCGCCTCCCACCTCACATGGCTTTCCTGACAAAGGCAAAGAGGTGAATCTAAAAACCCTTGCTTTACCAGGTGGAATCTGATTTGGTGTTTCAGACCATTGATGAGTTTGTAAGCCTGACTACGCTTTTTAATTTGGAGTGTCTTTTAAAGTTTAGGTTATATCAGTATATCCATGGTGCATAGTAGCCAACACGCAGGTCAAACAGTGGTCCCATATGTTCACAGTATAACATGCAGTGTCTTGACAAGAAAAGTGTTGTCAGGCCTTAACTCCAGGACTTACTGAGCGATGACTGCTTGACGAGCTGTCAGATATGTGGGACCTTCACTCTGTCATGCCAGCCCCTTGCCCCTTCTGTGCGATCCCTGCCCTCCCTGGTTCTCCCAAGGCTCTGTGGAGCCACCCCCTACACCAGACCAGGAGGTCACCGGGTGTAGTTCGGGGGTACCGCACGACCTACTTTGGTGCGGCTTGTCCACCAGCCAGCCAGCATGTTCGAGGGGTATATGCAAACAGTACAGAACCCATCCCCTGGGGTGAGTGCTTGAAAATCTGGGCTGCGGCCAGTCACATGTAGGTCAGCAGCCTGTGTCTGCATGTGTGTACGTGTCAGTAGTTCCATTTGGATGAATGGCCTGCAGTATGGTATAGCAGCAATGACAATCGGATTAGTTGAATGTACAGTTGAATGATAGATCTAATGATAATGTCATTGCCTCTGCCATTGCCAGGATCAAGGATTTGCGGTACAGGCCCTTGGGCAATCCACATATGGTTTTCTGTGTGTGTACAAGCGAGACAGAGAGCGATATTTTCTCAAGGAGACACGAGGCACACTATTTTTGGGGTTGTCTTGTGTTTTGAGAGCAATTACAAATTTTATGCATTTAAGTGCGTGCGTGCGTGCGTGCGTGCGTGCGTGCGTGCGTGCGTGCGTGCGTGCGTGCGTGTGAGCGAGCATGTCCTCTAAATATCCAGTAATGCCCCAGTGGTTGATTGCATACCAGTGCCCAACCTGGCACAATGTTATCATAAACCAATTTTTCCAGGTCACCATACTTAAACGTGTATACACACCAACACACCACACAGCAACACACACGGACACCCCAAACTCGTATGATGCTGACCTTGAGGTAAGGGACCTGCTATTAGACACTTCCTTTCCCATTTTCATTTCAATCTCCAGGAATTAATTCTGCAGCAGATTATGTGTAACCACACACCCCCCC
>NW_019523988.1:80730-95648 GCF_002814215.2 Seriola lalandi dorsalis | reverse complement strand
ACACACACACACACACACACACACACACACACACACACACACACAGAGAGACATGCTCCTATCAGTGTCCCAGTAAGAGCTTAAACTGCTTGGTAGGGATTTTTTTTTCTGTTTATCATTTTTCTCATCACACATGCACACTTGTGCTCACACACTCACACACCAATCATATGCCAGTGTATCAAGAGATTATAATAGGCAATAGGGTCTATTAGTGGCTTCCGTCTGGCCACGTTGGACGAGTTGTTGTGTTTCATATACTGGCTCCGTCTTGCTAGTTTGCTTTCACCGACCTTGTGTGGCCTCCACTCAGTACAGTATACTAATATTGAAAACATTTGCAGCATTATCCGACATTGAACATCCTATGACATTTTAATTTATTGCTTTTAGATGACACTTTAATGTAGGGCAATTTGGGCAGGCAGTTAAGGTTAGGTTAGTCAAACAATAAAACAATACACTCTGGTAATGAATTGCTCTGTCATTAATGCTTGATCTTCCTGTTCTCCCTTTTCATATGTTTGTCATGTTTCATTGTCTTTTTCCTTTTTTGTCTTCTTCTAATCCCTCCCTACTCTCAACTTGTTTCTTGCCCCCTTTCTTCTTTCTATCTTGCTCCTTTTCCTGGGCCTTTTTGCACTTTTGCCAGTCTTTTTTACACTGCTTTGTTCTTGATGTTTATTTTTTCTCTCCCTGACTTTTTCCTTTTGCTCTTGCTCTGTTGTTTCCCCCTTTCTTTACTTTCCCCCCACCGCTGTCCTTTTGCCCTCACTCTCCTCTAAATTGCTGTTTCCTACAGTTTTCCTCTGGTCTAGTATTTGCAGGCCTGTCTCAAGTTAATTGTCTTTGTTCATTCAGCGTGCGTGCGTGCGTGCGTGTGCTCTCTCAAATTAGGGCAATATCAGATCATGGCAACTGAAGGCGCAGAGTAAAAGATGACCACTTTCACTCCTTTTTTTCTGTCATCCTGTGTTTGAGCTTTGCTAGCAGCCATTGTCTCCCGACTAATGGGCTTCATTATGTTGAGCTGTGTTCATACTGGCTGCCAGAGCAGGGATTAGCCCTAGCACCATGTTAGCTGGAAGCAGAAGAAAGATACTGCTAGGTTAGCACTGTTAACCCAATCACCCTGACCCAGGATAGCTAGATAGGATGAGATGCCTCATTTGTATTTTGAAATAGGAGTGCGCTTACTTTGGCCTCCTGAATCTTTAACTTTAAACTTTAAAAAATTCCTACCACATTTTAAGAATGGTATATATAAGTTGTTTTTTTAAGTGTTAATAAAAATACTATATTTCATTGTGCACAGCCTGTTATATAATACAGATTTTGTCTTTTCTTTCCTTATATTTTTCTCAGCATATGCTAATGCTCACCATGTCTTGCCCTGGCCGCGTCACTGGTCAGCTGGCCTTATTAGGATTCATGGAGCATCCCTGTATGTGTGTTCATCACAATGTTGCCTTGCCAACTGCCAGGCTGTAGGAAATGGATGTCTCTTTCTCTGAGCAATGTGAAGGTAAAAACATAGTTATTCACCGCACAGAGAGCAGCTAAATCTTCTAGACTTTTAGCTCCTTTGGAGCAAAGATGCCGTCTTCATTCAGATCCCCCCCCCCCTCCTTTGCTTTTATGTCCTTGGCTTGGTCAAAACAAAATTCCTTGCAAGTGAGCTGTTAACTCTGCAACATTGTATGTGACATTAGTCCCATATTGGGCTTTTGTATTACTTCTACTTGTCTCAGTTTACTTCATTTTATAGGATAAAATGGGAGTCGTAACAGTGATTTATCATGCATACTAACACATGCTCTGTCTTGTCTTGCCCTAATGATGACAATAGTTGTCTAGCTTTTCCTGTAGCCTTTACAATAGCAAGTAAAATATGTCTGCTGGAAGAGGTAATAGGATGTAGCATCACAAAAAGTTCTTAGTTTGCCTCTAAAACTACTTATCTTCCTAGGTATTACTATAAAATCCTTACCATCTAAACCAACATGCAATCATCTGGGTGGTGAACTGACTTTCCTGACTCATAGACAATCCCCTTTTGTTATACTTAAAGTGGCCACCTTTATTTCCTCTCCCTCTATGATGCCCCTGACCTTCGAATATCCTCCTCTTCCTAAAGCGATGGCGACAATTACCTTCTTTACAGTTTTATTTCTATGAAACTCTTAATCCCAGAATCTCCATCAAGCTTCATGTGAGGGGAGGATTAGCCCTGCTAAGGCCTGTGACTGCACACACCCAGGGATGGAAGAAACGAATGAAGCAGTTTTTCATTTTTGACAAATCCACCTGGCCACACCCAGATTACAACAGCGTCGTCCAACAGATTGTGCGCGTGTGTGTGCGTGCGTGTGTGTGTTTTCCAGTTGTTTCTTTTGCTAGATATCTAGGTACATACACTACACAATATTGCAAACTGCTTTTCAGTGATTTTCCAATGTTAGAAAGCAGACAAGGGGTAGGGAGTGAATAGAGCTTTTTCTAATACGCTTCCAATTTGGATTTCATTACTGATAGTTGCCTTGTCTACCTTATCTGTGTTCAAATGAACTATCTGTTCCACACTGTGAGCATAATAATGTGAAACAGACACTAGTCAAGTGTACTTTAAGGAGATATGAAGGGTCATTGCTGTGACATGAAATAACATTTCACTTGTATAAGCAGCAGAGAATGGGTGGGAGTTTGTCTATGTGTGTAAAGGAGATATACCTTGTGTATTTATTGTCTAATGCGACTACTCACCTCCCAGCCAGTTATTTTTCCTGTGTAATATCCTCTGTCTCTATTCCTCCATTTTTTTGCCCCATACTGGGGATTTGAGAAGCCAAGCTAAGTGTGTCTAATCTATGAGCGCAGCCAGCATAGCATCAAATGTTTTGGTGCCGATTTACCTGCAGCTTGCAACCATACAACACTTCAGCAGCTGTCCACCCAAGCAGGTAGGAGACAATGTAGGATAAGGAGGGCTGGAGGTTGAGAAATAGACACCTGAGTGGACGTCGACATTGCAAAGCAACTATGGAAACCATGGAAACCGTGGAAAGTAAGTAATGTGTGAAAAAGCAGGTGCTTTGGGATCAACGAAAAAAGCAAAGAAAGATGGAAATAGGAAAAAGTACCCCCAACACACACCTTACCCACACACTCTCCACACCCTTAACTCCAGGCCCTGCGACCTTGCTTAAATGTGTTTTCTGTAGCAGTGCAATCAGGGATATCCCCCGGAGGTAGGCTGCGACTGGGGGCCAGCAGGGACCCGGCTATGAAGGGAGGGGGTAAAAAGCAGCAGGCAGCACTTTCTAAATTGAAGTCAATAACACAGCAGTCCATTCTATAAGAGCCAGTCCTCCCACACAGTCCGCTTACAGTCACTAAGGAGAGCTGAAGGTAGGATGTCGATTGAGTTCTCCAAAGTGCCACTACGCATGGCAACATGTGTTTGTGTAAGTGTAGAGAGGTGAGGCACCAGTGCTGCACACCTAATGAACCTGTAAAAACCTGATGGTAATTGTTATTCTCTTTCCCACTTGTATGTGTGGTTGACAATTCTTCAACAAGAATTGAACGTTAAGTCATGGCAGTGATCTGAAATGAAGAAAAGAACATACAACTTGGAACAAATTAAACAAACCTGACCAAATGCCCTGAGCATGCTACATGAAAGTGCTTCTATTCTACATCTAGCTGTTGTATGAAATCTTGCTAATGCAGGCATATCTGAGACACACATGCACACACAGCCTTATTTTGCCTTTAATCCCTTTTCGCATGTTAGCACTTCTACATAGCTTTGGGGGATTAAAACAGGTATGGTTGGCCTGCCCTGAGTAGGGGTAGGAAAGGAAATTAGTGACTGGGAGAGGGTAGACATCCGGCTGACAGGAGTCTGGCTGTGTGTGTTGATGCGTGTGTGGTAAGCTTACATACTTTGTATCTGAATCTGATGACGACAATGTAATGGGACCTGCACATCCGCACAGCATGGAACAGGCATGATTTGTTTGGGAGCTAGCACTTTTGCTTACTTTTGCTGAGCCAATTACAAAAAATAGTTGGTAGGCTGCAGTTTTAATACTCCATAGTCCCAATCGTGTGCTGACATGCTTGTGTCAGTTGTGTTTTTCACAGAAAAAATGCAATGCAAAATGCAATTTATATTTCAGTTCCTGTAGATAGCTGTATTTGAAGCTCTTGTATATAAATGCCACTTTTTTTTGTTAGTGTGAGACAATAAGTCTGTTCTTGAGATGGATTCATAATTGTTTTGCATGATCCCCAGTGTCAAATTGTTTCTGCGCTAACCCCAGTATCTGGAGAAAAGAGCTGCACACACAATCACATATATTCATACTCGGATGCATTTTAAATTTGCGTTTAAAATTTACATGATATCAAGGGAATAAATGAAATGAAGTGTAAGTGAACCTATTCGTCATCCACAGAGCTCTTTAACTTTTTAAACATACAGTAAAATGCCATTGTATCACCACAAAACATGAAAAGCTGTCATCTTTACTTTTAGTAACTAAGTGCATTGCATATGTTTTATCTACATTATCTCTCTTGTGCTTTTGTTTCTTGTTATTCTGTCATTGTTTGCTGGTAGAAATTTTATAGATCCATTCTGCACACAGGCCATGGTCTACTAGTCCTCTACTCTTGTTCTCTTTCTATTCTCTTTCAGTTTTCACACTGATGGCATCAGTCTAGGTCACTTGCACCCTAGTTGTGATTATTGGTGTGTGGCCTGGTTATTTTTTTTTTATTTTTTTTTTTTCCATAATAACCTCTCACCAGACACACACTCGCACAGCACACATTGGGCTGGCTTGACACATGGATGAACAGTGGTAATTTCCCCAGGCATACATTGATTTCCCTTTCATTTTCCTGCCACTCATTGTTTGACATCCTGCTGAAAATTATAATTTTGACTTGAAACCTATTGCTTTATTTCAACAGCTCATTTTACCATGTTTTTCATTGCAAGTCATTGAACTACAAATTATGAAGGACCCATATTTAGCGATAGTGTTTGGAATTGATTTTGGCAAACAGTAAATGACATGGATTGTGAATGTAGCAACAGTACTCAAATAAAAATAATACTGAGATATGCAGGAAGTAATATATTTCAATTTCTATTTCAGTAACACCACTGTGCAATAGATGTATGGGAAACTTCTGTAATTTCAGAAATTTTCTTTTGCTTTGCCTTAATAGTGCTCATGAGTTCACTGTCCATTAGTGAACACAGTAGTGATTCCATGTCTTTGCTCTGGTAGATACAGGTATTGGATGTTTTGCAGCACTCTCTGATTGTCCCTTATTTGCTTGCTCAGATGTGTTGTAATTTGGTTCAAGTTGCTGTATTTTTAAACACATTGCTAGCAAGACTATGAATGCCTGCGTATGCATTTTAATATGCATGTTTTGTCTGGAGATGGTTTTGCTGACTTAACTGTCTAGACAATCTTCTTCAAGAGCTGGCATTAGTTTTTTTCTTTTTTTTTTTCTTGTTGCCTATCATACATTCTGTCATCCATTTTAGTGGCTCAGCTATACAGCAATAAATAACTAACTAAAATTGAGGCAACCTCTGAGACACATTGGTTTGAATTTTCTTATGAGGAAACTATTGGGCTCTACACTTGATTCATTCAGTGGAAATCCCATGAATACAACAGCCTTTGGGCATTGGGTTTTACTTCTTAAAAGGTGCCCCTTTGGGTATTCAAGCAGTAGGTCTGGATGGCATCATGAGTGTTGTGATGGCCACATGATTGTTGTAGCTTGTAACTCCATGATACAGTAGCGGGATGTCTGCTTTTGCCCATGGCCACATTGTTGAAATTGAATTTGAAGAGAGTCTGTGTGCAGCTGCCTGTTTTGAAGTGAGTGGTATCCATCCTATTGGGAAGCACAATTGTCATATTGCACACCTGGTGGTGTTAAAGGCTCTCCTGCAGGAAATAGTGCATTCAAAGCCAAATGTATCAAGTACACAATCACATACTGAATGTAATTTGTGTGTGTGTGTGTGTGTGGGCGCTACCTCTATTCTGTAGGTTACAGTATGCAAGCTATTTTCTTTTACACATACATATGTGTTTAGTCCCATGCATGTACATGTGTAGAACTCACTGATCTCCACAATTCTGGCTTTATAATTGAATTATCCTGTAATTGTCCTGTATATTATCATGTACTGCCATATTTGAATGGACATTCAAATGTACAAACATAAAAATAAGCCAGTTTCAAGCTTCTGCTATGATAGCTGAGAACACATGTAACCATAGTGACAGTACATGCCAAAGATAGTGACTGCAGTAGCCTCAGAAAGTTTTTACCTCAATTTTAAACAACCAAGAATTATAAATACATCTGACAAACTGTTTAAACCCACACCGACGGTGTTTAGTGGCATCACTTGGCTTAAGGATGTGTTCGATGCCCTTCTGTTCATGTGCACTCACAAATGACTCAATCTTCCTACATAATGTACTGGGTCATATTATAATATATTGACCAGTGAATGAGCTATGAGCCATGGTCTTTTGCCTAACAATCCTGCACAGGTTGTCCACAATTAAAAGGAATGGCTAAGACTATGCTGCAGCTCTGACACAAGCCCAAGCCTTAGAGATGCTGTGAAAAGAAAAGATGCAATTTTGACATTGTTCACTGATTCATAACTGACTCATGCTCTCCTTACGCTAAAAACCCAACTGTGGAGAGAATGTATTTGAAATAATATAAGCCTGTGTCATTTAAAACATTTTACTTGAAGTATTTTGAATTATATTCAGATGTCTGTTGCTTTATTTTCAGTTTCTGTGTAATGCAGTTAAATCATTTCAGTTGAGGGACATGTAAAGTACCAATTTAAATTGAAATTATATCTTGATATAAATTTTAGGTCATACAGCCCAGATGAAGAAGTAGCTAAATGAAACTTTTTTTGTTGCTTTCATGCTCATGCTGCATCCTCCATCTCTCTGACTGTGCTGATTCTCTAGTCAGAGTAGGTCCTCTCTAAGGTGGCGCTGATTAGCAGCATCTGCGTTTCTGTACTCTAGTGGGGCAGAGAGGGGAGGAGGAATGGATAAGGAAAAAAGCTCTGTGTCTTCCACACTCTTTCGTCATTTGCGGCCTCTTCTAAGTTTTCTCTGTCTTCCTCCTCCCATCCCTCACTTTTCTATTTCTCTCTCTCTCTCTCTCTCTCTCTCTCTCTCTCTCTCTCTCTCTCTCTCTCTCTCTCTCTCTCTCACACATTCACAGCCGCATTTCTCTCCCTTGTATCCTCATTATGGATGTGTTTGGAGGCCCAGTCTTGTTTTTGACACTGATTTATTTTTTTTTCTTTCCTTTTCCCCGAATGGCAGGCATAAAACAGGAAAGGGATGATTGTAACAAAGTCACAGAGAAAAGTGTTAACAAACTGATGGTGTCACATTTGAAACTTTGTTGTGTGGTCGGAGGCTCATTTCAAATATTGAACAGTGAGGGGTAGAAGCAAATTTGTCTTTCCATGGACATATATACTTAAATAACTGTCAAAATAAATGTAACTCAGGCGATCTAATACTTGTGTAGTATGTTCAGGAGTGTGAGGAAAATAACTAGTAAAAGATGATAACTCCCATCTATGTAATCTCTGGTTCCTCCTATAATAAAGCTGTGTTTCATGTTAGCATGTTCCTAAAGGTGGGCCTGTGAACCAAGCACACGTGCAGGATGGCTGTGATCCCATTTATTTG
The DNA here is from genome assembly GCF_002814215.2 of Seriola lalandi dorsalis. NCBI lineage: Eukaryota > Metazoa > Chordata > Actinopteri > Carangiformes > Carangidae > Seriola > Seriola lalandi. Next base: position 87,864 of record NW_019523988.1, on the reverse strand, counting down.
ACACCACACTGATTCGATTAACTGCCAATGGGCAGGTACTAGTATTGTCAGACTGGTCAACATGCCTTACAATTGAGGAAAGAAAATAGAGGGCAAATCATATTTGGCAATGAATTGTCATTTGCAGGCCAGCAACAGACTAACTGCATGGCTCCTGAACAGGCATGACTTGATTCAATCAGTTCCCCCTTTCTCCTATCTCTCTCACACACAAAGACACACCACAATACCCCGTCTCATGTGTTGATGGTCACTTGGCATTTATGTGATTGAATGTATGGTGAGGTTGAATTGGATTGCCAAAATTGAAGAATGATTATAGGATGATTTGTCTCTAGAGGTTTTTAGCTTTCGTGCTGCTGACAAGGGTCAGATCATCATTTCTTATTTTATGATATCTGACATCCTCTTGGCATGAAAAATTCATTCATGTCCCTCACTGTTGGCAACCAAGTGTCTTGTACATCATTTTCCACTTAAAACCAAGAGGAATATTCTATTGGACTTGTGGATCTTTTATTTTACACAATCCCTTTACAAATTAAATGTATAACTAAAATAAATACACTGATCTGAAGTGGGAATGTCTTCCTGTCTATCAGACTTCTGGTAGCCTCCAGCATGAAATGTTGTCTCTTTACTGTACTACTAGTTTATAGCAACATGGAGTACCTCTTCAGTGGCTCATCTCACCACTTTTCTCGTACTCAAACTTCAACCCCTGCCTAACAACTCTCCAACAACCAGCCTAGCAACTGGGTGCTGCTTCTCTATTTGACAACCACATAGAAACTGACAAAAAGCCATACTGAAAAATGCCTCTCGGCTCTCTTCCTCCCCCTTTTTTTCTCTTCCTCATTCTCTCACTCTGTCAGCACGGGCAGAGTCTGGGAGGACAGAAATGGCCTTTTGAGTGACACAGGGCGGCTATGCCATTTGCCGCGTCAACTGGTGAAAGAGGACAGAAAAGGAGGTGGAGACAAATGATGATGGCCTGGCTATGATTGTTCCGTGCCCCCTCTAGCTTTCACCCGCCATCTTTTTTCCCCCCTAGGTCATTGTAGTCCAAATAATGTTGACACAATGCCAGTAGGTGTGGAAATTTTTTCCATACTGCTTCGGAATTTTTTTTCCCCCTCTGGGGCAATATAGCTTCGCCTCATTTTGTTTTCTTTCAATATTTTTTATGCACTTTAAATTATTCCTCCAGAGTTACACTGCTTGTGTTTAGGTAGTACTTGTTAATGAAATCTCACTTTGAGTAATTGGAAATTCGAGTAGATACTGTAAGTCAGTAATGAATAATGAAGTGAGCCACATCAGTTCTTGTCTGTCTTTGTCTAATTTGGAGTTTTGTGTCCAACTCATCTCTTGGGAACATTTTCATTTGAATAGAGTAAAAATCTAAATTAACTTGGAGTAATCCAGTTTCTGATGTCAATCAGTCCACACTCTTCATTCTCCTGTCTTTGTCAATATGGTAAATTGACTTGTACTTATATCGGGCTTTTCTAGTCTTACTGACCACTCAAAGCACTTTACAATACTTGCCACATTCACCCATTCAATCACACATTTATACATCACACTCATACGCACAGTCATACACTGATGGAACAGCCATCAGGCAATGTGGGGTTCAGTATCTTGCCCAAGGATATTTCGAATTGAGCTGGGGATAGAACCACCAACTTTCTAATTAGTGGACGACTCGCTCTACCTCCCCAGCCACAGCCGCCCCACAATACTTCAGCTGGGTTTTGTATACCTCTTTCTTTTTTCAGTGCACTGAAATGTCCAGTAAGGAATCCTGTAACCCCATCGTTTCCCCTACAGAGGGTTATCTATGGCACACGACTGTAGTTTGGTCATTGCAGCCACAGAATTATAAATATTTAAAATTCCATTATGAAATCTTAAATCGATTCATAAAGCTGCAGCAAGTGGAGCATGAGTGAAGAAACAGCTGCTCATGCGGGGGATATGACTGTAGAGGGGTTTGATAAGGCAGAACGGTAAAGACTCCTCCCTTCCATTTTTACACTTGTTACCACCTGTACAGTTATAAGCTCCATTTAGATGGGAGTAGTAAACAGGATTATTTGTTGAGGGTTGTTACTGAGAAGCCTCTACCTTGTAAACTAGATCATCCTCTTCAGTCCAGACTATATAAAGGCTTCTTGTGTTTTGTTTTCTGGCTGCCTCTGCCCATTTGCTAACTGCCTCCAAAAGGAAACACCCGCTTTTTGTCCTGTAGTAAGGTGAAAAGAAGAACACTCCTGTTGCAGTGGGACTTGGTTACAAATTCCATATACCATTTTTTTGTATAAATTTGTTTGGATAGTTCACATGAGAGCACAGAGCAACAACTGTTTTGCACTTAGAAATTATTCCCTCCATCATGGAAAAAAGGCTAGCCAGAAAATGATGTTAAGAGCTTCTTGCTTGTATAGCAAATTACAACAGACAGTTTAACACATGAAATCAGGCTGCCTATGGTAAACAGAGTGTGTATACTGCACTGATGCATTTTCCCGCACCATACAATGGCATATAGCTATTAGCTAACTGGTTTTCCTAAAAGTTTTTTTTTCTTTTTTCTTTGCTCTAAGGGCTTCCAATTATTACTACGTCTGTGCTAGTGTGCTTTTATGCTTATAAAAAAAAAAAAGAAAATGGCTAAATGAATAAAGTACAGCAAATGATATTAATACATAATACAAGATGATAAGATGATTACCACATCATTAATCGTTAGCCCACCACACTATTCTGTGTGTTTTAAAATGGCCTATTGAACAAAATAACCACAATGCTCACAATCAACTTGCAGTCTGCTTATAGGAGACTATCTGCTCTTCAATTTAACCACTGTTCAAAATTGTTAGTAAAACATGTCATTGTTTTCTCCTCTTTCTCCATGTCCGTGTTGCTGCTGCTGCTCGGTGATTGCAGAATAATGGTCTGGGTTTATTGGTTATGTACTCTAAGGTGTATGTGTAAATGGATGTGCGGGAAAGCAACGCTGTCATTTTGAGAGGTAATGTGGCTTAATGCCCTCTCCAATCATTCTGACCACCCCTAAATGTGCTCAATGTGGCTTGGCTGCACCCACCAAGCTCTCACTGCTTCAGGCTGCAATTTGAAGATTTGGACTCTTACCTCTCACTGCTTTCTGATACCCTGGGGCCTTAAGAAGCTGGGTGTCTCAACACAGAACACGATGTACTTCTGGAAACTAAGTGAAAAATGCTTAAAAATCAAATTACAGTGCCCATTCCAACATGTCCAGAGCTACAATTAATATTGAGTTCTCAGTTTTCCACCCTTTTGTTTCCATTTAGATGTGTTGTAGCCAGGTTGTGTGGTAGAGTTGACAAAAGATGAAAACTGTTCCAAAGTAATGACTTTCACAGAGCTGTGTAAAATTTATTTTTAACAGCCATTCAATAACTTACAGCCTAGTTCAATTTGTGTTTTCCCACCTGCACCCTCACACCATCCAGTTAAGGGGAATTATATGATATTAGTAATCTTACAAATGTAGCTCAATATTCATCGACCGACATGCCTTGTCGCCTCTCTTTTAAAAATGAGATGGATTGTAGTTATTGCTGTTATTGATTTTAATAACCAGGCTGTTCAGGCCCAAGCAGAGCCTTGCTCTTGCTCAGCTACTTCTAGTCTTGTGTGATGGCTGTGATATTCTTTCATTTGGATAACAAAGGATCTATAAACTAATTTAACTACAGGTTTAGCATGATTAGGTTTGCTGACCCTTGCAGATTTCCCTTTTTTTTCAAATCTTCTCAGACACAGTAGATTTTATGAAATGTACTTTCTGGATGGATACATGCATAAATATGGTTAATTTCAATTGGAGATCACAGGACTAGCAGGATCTAGTTAATGGACTCAAATGGGAAGCCTTAGCAAAGTGCAATGTGTTAGTTGAAGGATCAAGCTTCCATACAACACTATTGATCCATTATGCCAAATAGAGAGACAATGACCGATGTAGAATCTTGTCGGTCATTGCATCACAACAGGTCTCGCATTACTCAGTGTCACTGACCCTTTCACTATGTTGAGATTTGTCAAAGCCCCATGGTGTCTAATTGTTGTACATGTGGTGGCTTTGGGGGGGAAATGACAGAAAAGTAAGATCATGAAGGTCAGTGAGCACCACAAAGGCCTGCAGGTTGCAGCCAGAGCCTATTTACATTTATACGATTCAGCATGACCTTTTTCATGTGTTCGTGTTTTCTTTTTAATGGGTTACAACTATGTCTGATCAGTACTGCAAAAAAAATGCAAGCTTTGATCTTAGAGTGTAATGGTTAAATGGATAGCTGTTCACAAACTGCCCATAGCTCTCAACTCATGGCCACCAAAAAATAAAAGGATGCAAAGTCATTCAGAATGTATGTCACTAGCAAAAGGACAAATCTGTGTTGACAATACTCGGCGTAACATGCCTAGTGCAGTAAGTTTAAAACCCCCAGCAGGAGATCTCGCCATAATTTATTGCCTTAGTTTGGTAGTGTACTGTGGGTTATTCACGAAGGACAAGACCAGCTTCTCCTCTGATCGACTCACTATTGACCTCTGCTTTTTCTCTCTCTCCATCTTTGCTTAGACTCATTTTCTGTGAAGGCTTCATAAGTCTTTCAAAGCCCTCCTTTGAAAAGCTCCCTATGTTTAACTCTTTCACTTAATACTTTTCCTCAGTGCTGGCAGTAACTCAGACTGTAGACTTGATTTTTTATAGCTTGAGTATTTTCTTTTCTTTCTTTTCTGGTGTAAGGCAGAAAGATGATGGCTGTTAACAATTGCAGAGGCCACTGAGCATTGATTGAATGTGTTATTTTAGGTATCTAATTAGGCAAGTGATCATGACTCTTGAATTTGCTCATTAATGAACAAATCCTGTACTGTCTGAATCAGCATACAGACCATGTAGACTCATCAGCATGGTTCGCATTTTAATTTGATTCTAATGGCTGTGTCTATGGCAAATGGGCAATATACATTTAAAAATACATGCCAAGTTTGAAGTTAATATTTATATACAGTGGTTAATATTGAATCTACAATTAAAACATTGAACTTGAAATTGTTCTTAAAAGCCTCCCAGCTTCCCCAGCTGTATTTAAACATTTGGTCAAAGAATTCTTTGGATTGCTATGTTATGAAAGCAAAATAGCATGAAAGCTGTGTTTAAATCAACAATAAAGGGATCACCATGGCAACAGTTGCAGGCGACAGTTGCAGTTTCTATTTTGTATTCATTGGAGATGGCCTAGTTGACCCTGTGTCAACATCTTAACTCTTACCAAGGAGGACAACAGGGACAAACAGCAGCTAAGTTCTAATATCCCTTTTCCCTGTTGGCAATTTTTTTTTGCCATTTCCTCTTCAATTCCCCTGCGACACATGGAATGAACATAGTTTAATGTCCACTTGAAAGGCGAGGATTGTCCGTATATAATAAATTCAAAAACACTAACAGGTAATGATGCCAAATCATTTTGTCTCCCACCTGCATTAACTGGAAGCTTATCCGGCCATTGCCCACTTCTCCCTCTCTCTCTTAACCCTCTGTACCAGCTTCCCTGTATTCACCTGTTTTGTTAGAACGGTGATACAGGGCAAACATCAATTATCTATTGATGAAAGAAAAACTCATTAATGGGCATCAGATAGGTTTAATGGTGGGGATCATGCTTGTTTGCCTGACCATTAATGGCCTTGGCCATTCGAGAAGCTGTTTGACTTTTCCCCACCCTGCCACCGACAGACGGCAGCCGTCCACTGACAGTGATGCATGGGACCCCCTGAGTCACATTGATCACCCTGGGAGAGTCTATACAGACATAGACACAAAAGAACACATTCTTGCCCAGTGTGCATGTTATTGTACCATTGCTGGCAACACCATTCTATGCTGAAATTGGTCAAAACCATTGGAAAAAAAGTGAAGGGTTTCATTCCTACAGGATGTTGATGTTTTTTTCCCAAATGAAGCATGTAACAACCGAGAAAAACGTTCTAGACTGCAGAACCTGTCGATCAAAGTTAACCTGATTCTCCTGAAATTTAAGAGATGTACTGTTTGCTCCAGAACTGGTGGATGTGCTGTGGTTTGTTTACTGTAGAGTCAGTAAAAGATTTGTTTTCCTCAATGCAACTACTTCTATAGCTATAGACTGGTATTTGAAAAAGTTGTGGTGTGGGTCCCAAAACAGTTGTACTGCCACCAAATTGTTAAGACGGCCAGATTGTGATACACCTCAGCTCTGCAGTGAGCACTGTGGACAGCAATATCCTGCCAAGGTGAGGCCAATCCTCACCTTACACCATGCTGTAAATGGAGAGCTTCTTTCCTTTTTTTAACATGAGCTCTGCCCTCCATTTCCACCTGTTTCTTGTTCTCATACAGTGGAAAGTCTTTTAAAGCTCTGGTCCAGTCCTGACCAGCCCCTTCAGATTTACTACTTTTTATTTTGCAAAGCATTGACGGCTTATCCCTTATTTTAAGTGTGTGTTTATTCACTATGTGTGTTTATAAACACTTGCATGGAAATAATTCAGCATGGTTTTTCCAGCATATTTTACAACCTCCCCCTCTCAGGCTTAACTCGATCAACATGTGACAAATAGCTGTCTGTCCTGACCCCGTGATCCGATAGTTAATGAACCAACCTAGTTTGGAATTGGTTGGTGCCAGAGGTTTGGCCCTTGGCCTAGAGCTTAGCTGTACTGCTAGCCTGCCAAAGCAGGAACAGTCAATAACCAGCACCCACAGGCATCCTACTGGCTTAGGATAGCTGACGGGGGAAGCCTAACCTCATCCAACCTTTTTGATTCTAATAGTCCCACTATTTTGGTGTTGCAGATAATGCAGTCTATCTGCTCCAGTTTTCTAAAATATGTTTTGTGTGGACATGGTGATAAAAGAAAATCCCCCAAACCAGATATTAAAATGCCAGCATATTATTCTTTTTCTGTTTTTTTCCTTATTGAGAGATTTTTTTTTTTCCATCTGACATGACTAGTCACCTATTGCTTTCTTTTGTTTTCTTTTGAGGTCCATCACAGCTTTTCAACAGTACATGTGCCACTGACAATGTC
>NW_019523988.1:40672-79952 GCF_002814215.2 Seriola lalandi dorsalis | reverse complement strand
CAGCACAGACACACAGAATCTCAGACATACTTTTACCTTTTTAACACATCCACCCTTAAACACTGATTTTGTGCTCACACACACACACACACACACACACACACACACACACACACACACACACACACACACACGTTACAGGACGGCTGTGGAGCCACACAAGTTCCCTTTCACATAGCTGTCATGGCTTTTAACAATTCTGTCACTAATTGTGTATTTATTGCCGAGTAGTCGCGTATTTATTTGTTTTGCTCCATGCTCATCTCTCATCCTGGACACTTTGATTCAGTTTACAATGTAGCTTTGATTAAATATCTCCACCTAACAGCAACACCTTCACGAGATATTGATTTCTGGTTGAAATCTGATCAGAGTTGTGGTCATATGTCTTGCTTGGTGTTACAGGTGTATCATTTGAAGCAACTGTGTGTGTCCACTTAGAAAAATGATCCATATAAGCTAACATGTGGGGGCAATAGAGAGAGATGAAGGACTTTCGTAGGAAGGGGCCGTTCATAGCCCCAAATTGAGTTTTCACGCAAGACTGAGCTTAGTGCAGCAAAGCTGACCCGTCGATGCTCAGCTTTTTCTACTTAAATCCACATGTGCCCATGAAAAGGACAAACTGTCCTCTTCATGTGACATTCATGACTCTGAATTAAGTGTTCAGAGTCATTGATTTTTTTAAAGTGAATAGGGAAGGTTAGGAATATGAATTAATGTGTAGGGATTATCTGATTGCTCTCCCCCCCTTTTCCCCTTTCTCCCCACTTTGCACCTCAAGCTACAGCTTAGGATCACTCATTGCTTAGAGGAGTTTTGATCTCTTTACCCCAGCACACAAAGGAACACACACACACACACACACACACACACCTCCACATCACTCTTCAATCTTCTCCAAGGCTCAGTTTGATAAATGGCTTATTCTGCTGGATGAGCAAAGGGCTGTAGGTGGGAGTGACTTCTTTCTTTCTTTCTTTCTTTCTTTCTTTCTTTCTTTCTTTCTTTCTTTCTGATCCATTTTTCCTTCTATATGCCTGTCATATGTATTTCTTATCTCAGAGTCAGGGTTATGAGGGAGATGAACAGATAGTTATACTGAAATGGAGAGAGATGATGCTGGTTTTCTTAATTAGTCAGTAACTTTTGGCCTCCCCTTAGCTTGTCATATTTGCCGTGTGTGCTGACATCTGGTACATTTACACAAATACACCCAGATTCATTAATGTGATGAGCACTTAATCCTTTAACACTCAAATAAATATGAAAAAATATTATCCCCTGCGTCATTTGACTTGCTACTTAAAACTACCGATATTTTCACTTTGATTATATTTTATACATATGTACACACACACACACACATACACACACACACACACACGCACTCAAAAACACTTAAGAGCCCAGCTAAGTATCAGAGAACAGTAGCCATAAAAGCAGCCGTCTCCTTGCTCCTTAATGAGAATGAATGAAGACATGCCAAGACGTCTCCACCTGCCAGTCTGTTTTCCCGGTGTTCACTGTTTGCATCTACACATTACAGGGACCCCTTTGACAAGCACGTAAGAATACACTTCCCTCTCTGTCTCTCACACACACACGCACACACACACACACCAGCAGCCTGGAGTACACGCTGAACAAATGCTATGTTTGCTTCTGTCAAAGCCTCAGCCTTTAAACTTTATGACCAAAACTGGTAATTTGACTCATGCAAACTTAAAATCTCTACGGGGATAAGTGTGATCTCAGTAATTGGAATATGCTGTAAAACTCACATTTAAGTAGTGGCAGAGTTGCCGTCAGTGATGATTGAAAGCACTGACTGACAGATTAATTTCCTCTGTACCTTGCATTATGTTTATAGCCTGCTTTTTTTCCCGCTGAGAGAATGCACAGCACATAATGAATGCATAAAGTAATACTTGAATTGAGGTTCGAACCTGTGTGCCAGGTTCGACCACAGGGCTTCTTAAATAGCTTGGACAAATAAGTGGGCACACCCTGTTCTCTATAACTTTTGGCTATTTATGCATTTTCTTTTTACCCTCCAGGTATTCAAAATTTGTTTTGTTTGGATGTGGCGATAAAAGGAAATCCCATTGCTTGCCAATTTTTAAATTGCCAGCCCACTGTGTTCTTTCATTTTCTTTTAGTGTGGGGTATGGCTCTGACATGATGTGTCACCTACCGCAGTCTTTTTTGATTTTTTTTGTTCACTTTCAAACAGCTAAGTGAATTAAATCTGCAGTTTTAAAACATGCCCTCGGGCCAGGTTTCACTTCAGTGGTACCAAATGGCTTTGTCTTTTATACTTGTGAATTACTGCACATGTGTATGTGCATGCACATACACACTCATGCGCTTGTGTGTATGCGTATTTTGCCTTTTTCTCTTTTTCTGTCCACTGTGTCGACACAATCCCAACGTTTATGAGATTACCAGAGCCCATTTGTGTTCCGGCGGGAGCCATCTTGGCTCGGAGGAGGCCTCCGCTGGGAACCATCTGGGCTCTACTCAAAGCAGTTTCCACTCCGCCTCCCCTGTCCTCTCCACATTGTGACCAAAGCTATTTATTTAAAAGGGAGGGGGGAACTCAAATTACACTTGTGAGTATTCGTCAAACTCTGATCATGCTCCTGAGCTCTGCGGTGGCACTGTTTCTACACGCAAAGTAAGTGACGTTGGAGCAGATAGTCACTGGTTGCAATAATTCCTAAAGTGAGGATATTTTTCATAATTAAATAATCAATTGATTATTTCATTGACTAACCATTTAATCAATATATAACAAATGCTGATAACAACTTAACTGAAATAAGCATCCTATATAAAGTCCGAAAGGCTGTAACTTAGTCTGCTCACAATGCAGAACAGCAGAACAATTGATGCCAGTAATATTAGAAACAATATATAAGCATAAATGAAACAAATAGTTAAAAACAATCTAAAAGCAGATAGAGAAAGTGACATATGCTCATTATTGGCAGTGATTGCCCACTGGATAAACGAGCTGTCATCTGTCCATTTTCCAGATCTTTACTGTTATTAAGTGCGACAGTATTACTCTGTAATCTTGCCATGGATTTAAAGCCTCTTCAAGCTGATCTTATTCTCCTAGTGGAAAATTGGGCCTCCGCTCTCTTTTTATAAATTAATTTGTCCTTCTTAATTTCACATTTGACCTCCCTATTAGCTTCTTTCATCTTCTCCCTGCTGCCCGGTGAAATGCCAGTTTCTTTTTATTTAATGATGCTATCAAGGTCTTGGTCACCCATGGTTTATAATTCACAGATGTTATTGACTTAAGTGTGAGTATCACTCTCTGTCCATGAGGATAAATGTAACTGGCGACATGATTAGTTTTATGTTGATTGACTCATTGGTTATGTTGAATCATCGACTTGTAGTTTGTCTGTTCTTGCTACATCTGATTTGTTATTGTGGCATCTAATTATAGCTAATGTGCACAGTTCAGTAATACTTACAAAAATCTGCATATTAGTATTTTTTTTAACATTTGGATTTATTCTAATGGCCCTAGAAGACATTATTGGTATTCAGAAAATGTGCAGATAAGCTGGATGTTTGTGCCTATGAATTGGCAATTATCATCTCTGCTAGGGGCGTACAACAAGTCCTTTCACTGTGTTTTTCAGAAGTTGGCGTGTCCATTTAAGTCTGTTGACCTTGCTGCGGCATCATTCAGGTCATGTAATTTTACATGTACTCTATTATATTATTGACATTACTTTGGAAGCCCTATTTGCAATTATTAATGCTGTATGCAGTAATGTTGCCCCTCTAGTCACAGTGCGCTGTTGTCAGTAGCAGGCAAATCTTTCTTCCATAAGGCTGGCAGTATGTGGTAAATGAAGTTTCCTCTATCAGTGGTCTGGGAAAGAAAACAGACTAATTTGCTCTATTATGATGGAAAGAGTGCGGGACCACATATCTGTGTTGCGAGTAATTTCACTTAAACAGTTCCCTCCTCTCAGCATATCTTTGCCGCTCGTTCTCTTGTCATCTCTCGATGTTGTAAAAGCATGACTGATCTGACTTCTCCTGCTGAGTGATTTTTTTTCCCCACTTGCTTGTGACATACATCACATTTGTGTAGTTGCTACATGAATAGCTACAGAATTATATTTTCCTCGAGCAAACCTTTGGGTATACAGGAATAAGTGTCGACAGAATATCTTCTGTCAAGATAAGTTCCTGCAACCAAACTGAAATCTTTGGAATGATTTGAAGCAGGCTGTTGAGCTATGATCCCACCTCTTACTGACACGACTTGTCTTTGAGTTTGTGGCATAAACTACTGCATTTTTTTAGGTAATTAATGATTGTTAGAGCTCCCCTTCTCTGTAAAGGGCTGATCAAACTAAAAATTTGTATCCAGCCGGCTTCCATTCATTCTACAAAGGCAGCTAGAGTTCCCTTTGTATTTCCCTCTCTGTTTTTGCAGTAATAATAAACAGTTTTTGGTTTGGAAGCTCTCAGTGTGCAAACTAATTCTAGTTTATTTTTGCATTAAATTTTATAACACCTAGTGGAACAGATTCTAGTCCAGAAGAAGGCCAGCGGCTGCACCGGTCAGAGTGAACTTCTAGTTTCTATTTTTCCTCCAAATTGGAATTTTTCCCTGTGAAGAGTTGTTTTTAGTTGTCAGTGCTGTTTTATTTTTGTTTTGCATTTGTTGCCTCAGTGGTAGTTGGTAACAGTTAAGTTGGTTGTAGCCATTCTAGCCTTTTTCCAGCACTCGCCCACTTCCCCATTTGACATTTGGGTGCTCGGAGGACCAGTGATGCTCTAATAGCCTGGTTATGTAACTGCTTCTGCACTTAGAGACAAAGAGAGATAAAATGGGGTGAGTATCCGAGATAGCAGAGAAGAAGAGAGTCAGAGGATGCAGATTACACAGAAGCAGATGAGGTATGAGTGAGCTTAGATTGTATCATGTTCAGGACCTTGGAGAGTACAACAGTGTCCTAGATGCTCTTTGTCTTTTATGGAGCCTTTACAGTACTTTTTTTTTTTTTTTTTTTTACTGTGCCAGAGGCTAGTACAGTGATTGTTACATGGTTATTGTTTAATAGAAAACAGCTACTTTTGTGCATGACAGAAATTGTGAGGCACAATTTAACTTTTAATAATAACAGTTGTTTTTTCTTTGAGCCACTGTTGCATTGATGCACCACTGTAAGAAAGTGTTGTTACTGTTATTGTACATGCCTTTTAGCCATTTTCATGGACTGCTGATTGCTTGATCCAAATAGAAACTGCTTCCAGAAAGTGGAAATATATGTATGTCACTGCTATATGCGTAGGTTGTCAATTTTGTGCTTAATAATAGAACAGATTATGCGTTCATTAATAAAAGCTTTTAACTTTAGCTGAGAACAAGGCAGAGCAGTTTACAAACTTAATTCCCCTCAGATTTCCCTTGTGGCTGCAGGGCTAAGCAGCCCGAGTCTTAATCGCTTGACTTCTCACTATCTCTTCAACACACCTGCCCTCTCACTTTTTTCGCTGACTGAGGCTTTAGAGTAGGATAAAATCGATTGATTTTTTTTTTTTCTTCCTTTCCCCGGTCGTCCATCACTTATGAAACAAAACGTAATGAATAGATAATTAGCCTGAATAGGCAGAATTTGGTTACAGTCCATCATGGCCAATGTTGTAAGATCTTTCCTACTTTGTCAGCAGGGTTAGCTATTTCAGTGCCCTCATTTGTTAACTTAAAGGAATTGCATCTTAGCTGTCACTAATTGCAAATGATTCACATTGCAAAAAAGTAGATGACAATATTTTGAGTGTTAATTAGGTTGAAGTGCAAACGCTGCACTTATTCAAAACCACTCATACTGTTTGTGCAGTCTCTGATTTCTACACTTAAGAATTGTATTATTTGCAAAAAGACACAGAAGTTGCATCTATTGAACGCCGACAGTGGTGCTTAATTAAGAATGTCAAGGACAAGTTAGCCTCCGTGTGCACTAGGACAAGAGGCCTCTACAGGGTTTTTGTGTGTGCCAAGACCAAAGACCACTTATATGGTATTTCCATACCATAGGAATGAAACAGGATCTCTGTGTGCATACCACCTAATCAGCAGAGAGCCCACAAGTGTCCATTAATGATTCTACTTAAGAGCAGTGGTGTCTCCGCAGAGGACCCCCTCAGCTTCATTGCTGTAACGGAATCTCAAACCTCTTGGATACAGAACATTAACCACCCTCTTTTTTTCCTCTCCTCTGTTCTTCTGTTCCAGGTTGAAGTTGAAGTGGAGAGCATGGACAAAGCAGGGAACTTCATTGGCTGGCTGCACATCGAGGGTGTGAATCTGTCAGTAGCGCTGGTAGAAAACGCTCTGTCCAAGGTCCACTTTACAGCAGAGCGCAGTGCCTACTACAAAACGCTGGTCTCAGCTGAGGAGGGATGCCGGCAGAGGAAAGAAAAGGTAGGCCCCGTACAGAGCCTGCAAGATTAAACTATCGTATTAAACTATCAAAGTGATGACTTCTCCCAAATGACATAAAACTGTCTCCATAAAGCTTCCAAGTGGTGAAAGAAGCACCTGAATCTATTTTAAGGAAGACTTGAATAGCCAGCATGACACCTACAGTAGTTTAGTGTTGTTTAAATTTAGTTAGAGCTCAAGATACATTTGTCTTCGAAGTATCATTGAGCAAAGGCCATGGTGTCATGTTTCTCAGGTGCTATATAGAAAAACTGTCTGGTATCACAGCAACCATCAGCCTGGGATACCACATGAGGATTTACTTTGTTGGCTTTCACATCCCAGATCTATGGTTTTCCAGGTCTGGCTGCCTGTGGATATATTTTAGAGTGTGCTAAGGCTTTACTTTGTTCTCTGGCTCTGGTCGGGTTATGGTCCATTCCATGCAAGCTACACAACCAGCCAGCTTTCCCTTCAACCTTCAACATCAGTACTTGTTAGCAGTTCATTAGTAGAAATAAAGATGCAGTCACATAAAAAGTTGTTTATGCTAATAAGAGAACACAAACACATTCTTTCAGAGCTTGGCAACCAGATGCTTCTTTTGGCAACACCCACCTTTCCTCTCAAAAGCAGCTCTACTATTCTCTTGTAAACTTGCACACACTGCCCTTGTCAAAGGCAAAGCCCACCCCCCCTACCCGGCCGACAGCCAACGAGGACAGGTGGTGCCATGACCTTTGGCTTCCATCAATATAAAAATTAGATTTTTTTTTTTATCACACCAGGAAGTGCATATCCATGAAAAATATGAAGGTAGAGAAGGACACATCAGCCTATCCAGCATTACACCTCTTTGAGAAATACTAAAGTCTATCTGGCTACATGCATCATAAAATTGCCTAAAATGTTTTATCAACATGCAGCGAGTACCTCTAGTTACAGCTACAGTATTGTGAAAATGCTCCCTCTGGGGCTGAGAATAGCCACATATTTGCCGTTATCATTGAAGCTTTCTTTCCTCAATGGGAGTCCTTTGATGGATGGAGGCCTCTCTCACACTGATCCCGATCTCACCCTGCATTTTCATTATGGCTCCACGAGTCACCCCTGCCAGATGCATGAAGTGCCCAGCCAGCTGTCATCCTTGTCCTCTTTCTCTCCATCTCTGTTACTTATTTCTTTTACCGTCTCTCCCTCTCTTGAACTCTTTCTCTTCCACTTAATTCTACCTATTTAGGTCCTTTAGGAGTCACAGATGCCTCTTCTCTTAAATAAATGTGATTTATTGTTGGAGCCCAGAAGGGGCTGTATTCTTTTTCCCTCCCCTGAATTTATCAAGTTCAGTCAGTGCGGTCCTACTTGTCTTTCTTGATCTCTTGGCCTTCTTCTTTTTCATACAAATACTCTCCACCTGTGTCTTCCTATTCTCAAAACATTGAAAGAGAGAGTGATGCGCAGGTGAATCTTTGTCTGGAGAAATCTTGCCAGCGATGTGAGCACACTGACCCTGCCATCTTAAATTTAACTCCAGCAAGAAGCCACATTCCTGACACCTCTGATGACAATTTCACTACCGGTTTCCAACCCTCTTTGCAGCGTTGAGACAGATTGACTTTCACCACAAGGTTTTGACTTGAGCTAACCTGAGTGCGGACAGGGCCGAGAGGAAAGACGGCAGAATTGGGCCTGAGTCGAGCAGACAGACAGTGATTATGTTTGATGTTAGTTTGCCACAGGCACCAGTGCACAGATCAACCACAGCCTGATTTGTTTGTGTGTGTATGTATGTGTGTGTGTGTGTGTGTGGTGGAGAGGGTGTTGTGTTAATAGAGCACAGGGCAGTTAGTTGTATGTGTGTGTGAATGCATACTATGCAACTTGAAGGCAGATGAGGTGGGACTTGGTGTTCTAATTAACCCGTAGAGACCATCTCAAGAATAGCTGAGAGCTGGGCATTTTTTTTCTGTCTTTCTCTTTTGAAGTCGTGGCTGGTCTTTGTCTGTGTGTAGGCTGAAGCTAGGTAGGGCAGATTGCATCTCCTCCCCATCTCCCTCCCTCTCTTCCTCTTTTCTCATTGCCCTCTCTTTATTGTCCCTACGGCTGTGGATATGGAAGACATCAGTGGTACTGCTGTGTCAGGCGTCCCCACAAGGAAGCAAGGTTGTTGTAATGAAGCGCACTCAGAAGATGTGTGTACATACACACACACACTCATTAAAGAAAACTTTGCGTTGGTGGTCCAACCGGGACCCAGGACAACAAGGGGGATTGAGGCTTGCTGCAGTAGCATCCTGAACCAAAACTGCTTAGTTCGAGTGACTTAAGTGAATATGAGTTTTTGCTACAATGAGACCAATGGGACAAAGTGATTGTGTTCTAAATGAAGCATTTCAAAGGGTTTGAAGAAGAGCCTTTTCTGGAGCTCAGCATATTTTGATCTTGTGTATCAGCATCTCTTGGAACTGTCCTCACAGCAGACCTAATTCTCCACACATGCAGAAGACTCAAGTTGTAGGCCTGGGCACATTCCTAATTCTGTTCCCCATTATGTTTATTTATGGCTAAGCTATTGTTTACATAAATCTCTCTAAAGCGTGTCGCCCTGTCAGAACCCATTGTCATGCTTTCAATGTTAACATTTACATGATTCAGCTAGAAGACAGACCCAGGACACTGTATAAACTTAGTTCATGTTGTTTTAACAATGATTCGGTTGTTGCCAAGCAATGCTCATGCCCTCTTCTTAAATCTCTTGCCTGGTTTTGCAAAGCATTCTTGTATATATATTTGGATTCTCCTAGGGGTAGAAAAACTAATTCTTGCTTACCAGGCATCTCTGTAAACAAGACTCGTTGCAAAAACACTGCGTTTTGTCATTGTAATATGAGACGGCTCATTGCAGCTATTCATACAGTATGATGTTCCAGTATTCCCATGCTGCAGCTGAGAGAAATAAATTTGACAAGATAGTAGCAGTGGACTGGGAGCAGAGATTTCGACTATAGAGACACTGGCTGCAGTTTTTATTTAAGTTCACCTAAGGTGTGGTTTGTCAATATTTGATTGTGCCTCAAGGGACTTTTTTTAAAACTCAGAAACAAAAAATGAAATGAAATACTCTGAAATGAAGAGTAGGGGTAATGAAAAGGAATCAGTTTCCCCCAGAAGCTCTTGGTTCTTCTTTGCAAGTCAGAGCTTTGAAACATCCTCCAATGTTGAGTGCTTTTTGGTAATGTCTTCTCTGTTGATAATAAGAAATTAATGACTAACAGCTATATTTTGTATGTTAAGGAAAAGACCCACAGAATTTTTTTTCGGAAGAAAAGTGCATTCTCACATATTTATAATGCCTCAATTGGTAGACAAATTAGATTTTCTTTTCTTTTCAACATTAATTCGACATGCTTGATCTACACTGGATCAAAGTGCATATTATTGAAAGTGAAGTTGTTTTGAATCAAGTGGGCATTTGATATAACTCCTTGTAGATTTTGAGATATAGCCATTTCTGTACTATAATACATTTAATCCTTAGTCATGTAAACAGACACTTTATTCATATTGAAAGATAGCAATACTACTTAAAATGTCACTAAGGTCTGAGCAAAGTAAACACTTGTAAAGAAAAAGCAACAGATTAGGAATTTCAGAGTTCAGAAAATGATAAACTATTGTTGTAGAGGTGTTTCTTGGGGGGGAAATAGTCCACTCTTGTGACTAACAACATTATTATAATAAACAATATTAAGAAAAACTTGTGACGCAGCCTCATACTTGGACTGCTTTGAACAATTTTAATGAATTGGATGGTTTAGCTCCGCTAGTACTGTAAGTGCTGTAAAGGAAAAGCTCAAATTCCGCTGTGGAACATTAATGGGTGAAGGCATACATCTGCTTGAAAGAAAAGCAACCTAATAACTGTAAGCTAGCCAAGGAAGGAAACATGCTAGTAATTGGAGTGGCCTAATTATGAAGAGGTGAATCAACAATCAGCCCTCAATAATAACCAGTGTGCTTTCTGTTGAGCAAGGGGTTTTTTGCTGTAATTACCCAACCTTGAAGGAGATTACCACACTCCAATGGGTCTCAGAGTGGAGAGAGGAAGATGGAAAAGAGAGGGAGTGGAGAAAGAGAACAAAAGAGGATATGACAACCCCTGTTAAAGATATTTCATGTCACGGGACTCTCCCTCTTTCATCACCGCCCGCCCCTTTCCTTCAATTCTGCTCAGCCCTCTTCACAAGCCAGTCTTTCTTTTAATCTCTTCAGTGTTCTCACATCCTTATGCTTACTCTCGTCACTTGTTCCCCCTCTCTTTTTTTCTGTCCTCCTTCAACTAATCATCTTGGAATCCCTTCCTATTAATCGGATTAATGTCTTTTCAGATGCCCTGTGTCATGCCCTTGTTCCCCTTAGCTGCTTTACAGTTTTTGGATTGTGCCTAACGGTTCCTTCCTTGGCCTGCTCTTTGGCCACAGTGAGTCAGACACCTGCATCACTTGCATTCTTTTTTGAGGGAAAAAATCCCTCGGAAGTATAAACCCAGGGACCGGTGCTGCCGGTTCTTATACTTCACCCGTCCATCAACGCCACTTGTCAAAGTACTTGAAGCAGCATCGTTTTGACATTGAGCTTGGTGACGTGTCCTTGGCGGAGCCTGATGGAAGTACATAATCTTGTTTTAGCTATCTGTTTTTTTGGTTGGAATCCAGAGATGCAAGTCCAGCCACTGCCACTTCGCCAAAGGGCCTGTACACAAGTATACATTAACACATGGCTCAGACCGACCATTTTTGTACTGCGAAGCAATTCACAGTGCTTTGATTTGCTGTGATTGTCTGACTAGCATTGTAATCACGTCTCATTATATCAGTATGTTGCAATTTCTGCCCCTTTATTTCACTTCAGTTGCCTCTGGCTCAGTCTCTCAAGGGTCAAGTGGCTTGCCTTTCAAGGCAAACATCTAACCAGAAATCCCCACGCCACTCGCTATTTATGTATAATTTTTTATTGTTTTCAAGGTTTGTAAAAAGCAACATCTCCCTGTCCTCTCATATAAGCTGTGTCTTCTCAGCAGTCAGCACATCACACACCTGGCTAAGCAGGAACATGCTGTGGATGAATCAAGATAATTGGGCTTTTAGCAAAGCTAATAGGCTTGTGTCTCTTAGTTCAGGCTGGAGGAAGTTTACCTCCAGAGGACTGGTTTCACTCTCAAGGATTAGCTATGGTCCGCATTCTGTCCAGTTACAATTATAGGATTTTTATGAAAATCTACATGGTATTGTATATTTTACCTGGAGCCATTTACATTCAGTAAATTTAAAGGAAACACATGATTTGTCCAATGAGGGACCATTTTCTGATATGTGTGTGGCATGCTGATTCTCAGCCCTCTGTAAATAGTCTATGTAGAATTACATACAGGCAGCCCTGTTTGGTTTCCATGGATGACGGTCTCTTTTCTATTAATACCATGCTCAGTGCTTCCTTAAGCCCCGAAGCCATTGAAACGCTTTCAGGGTTGCAATCTTCTCCTCTCTCTTTTCCCATTTTTCTTGGCCTCTCATAGTGAAATAACCTGTGGCAGTCATCAGGCAATATCATGGAAAAATGCTGGGGATTAATATTAAAGTAGCTCATCTATGGAGGCTTCAAGCTAAATAACAAAATAAATTTGACTCATTCTGTTTCTGAGTCTGCCCAGTGTTTCTCCAATTTAGGTCTGTTTTAGCCAAATCCCCTTGCTGCTCCTGCAAATTATCTCCTGCTCAGCCATTTTGGTTTTAGTCCCTGGCTGGAGATTTGTGGTGAACATGAAATCATTACTGTTATTACTTTTCTCACCCAAATAGCATTGGGCCTTATGAAGAAGTGAGCCTTTATGACATTCAGGGGCACACAGGGTGATTGCACCTGTATTACCGTGCCAGTCATCCCTCTCTTCTATGTTTCGCATCTATTGCTTACTGCTGTCATTGTTGCCTTATGATTTAACAAATGGAAGATGTATGGTGTTGAGACAGGAACAGTGACCATGACATGGCCAATCACAGAGAGTGATATTCAATTAATGACTGGGCTAGATACCTGTCCAGTCCATTTGACAGGAAACATGAGTGAAGGCTGAGGAAACCGCCTCTTGTGCCTGGATGAAAATGAAATGCGCTAGGTTTCTTTGATTATGAATTATGACTAAAGACTTGATTTCTTACCACATGGATTTCCATTTGTTTGAAATTGTTCTGACTTCTTGCCTTCTTTGTGTACAAACCACTTTCCCCTGTAAATTAAAACGGGATAATGAGATAATAGAAAAGCATTACTTAATACAGTCTAATATATCTTTGCAGCTTTGGTATATTCTCAGGGTCAAAAGCATGCACAGGTTGTTTGCATTTCATTTATTGCTTTTTGGAACAGTTTCAGAACAGTCCGTTGTGAGGCTTTGAATGGGTGAACTCTAGATAAAAAAGAAAGGCACTTTGTCTAGTTATATAGTGCCAACTCTAGCAAATTCCCTCATCTTAATTTAATAAACTTGGACTTCTGCCAACACTGGTTTTGAGGTTTACTTTTCCTTTTTTTTTTTTTGGTCTGTCCGTCTTTTTCCTCTAGTGAAGAGGACTGAAATATAAGCTGTAGACTCTAAGCAAACACATATTGCCTGCATCCTTCAGACCATGCATTATGCAGGTGTTGTATTTAAAACTGCTGATACAATGTAACTAATGTCACAACACCCAACAGTTATCCAGACATGTTATGTACCTGTAAATGACAGGGTTGAATAATACAGCAAATGTTAAACTTTCTGTATCTATTCCAGTCTTTATGAGTCTATTGACATGCTTTACTTGATAGTTTAAAGAGCATATTAATATTAATGTGTCAGCTGTGTGCAGAGGTCTTCTCAAATACCAGAAAACTAGTGCGAGAATAAAATGGTGTCAGTGGCAGCATTTTTCTCAGCCATCTGAAAGATGGAGGGTCAGGAGAATCATTATGTCACCAGCGATTTGCATTTTTTTGCCCTTTAGGAGATGAGTTGCTAAAACTGCGCCAAAAGTCACCGTACATCCCCTCACCCATGGGCAATCTATTGATGCTAGTCTTGCTCGTGTTTCGAATATATCATCCACAGTGTTACACAGTGCAGTACAGCAGCAACCACTAGTCAAATGAGCACTAACCTCCTTGCCTCATTAGAACACAATGTTTTAACTGTGAGTAGGATAGTACAGTTCGATGACTCATGGTGCAGCAGTCCTCAGCCTACTGTGCTCAAATCACCCTATTTTTAGGTATTCACCAGAGTACCACTACTATGATGATGATTATCTGATTCATCTGATGATGAAATAGCTTCAGAAACCAGAGCACAATACAGCACAATGCCTCTGCAGCACAAGCCAACTAACAGCATGCTCAGAAAATATCTGTTGCAATCTAATGAATATGCCTCAAGCACCTGAACTTTTTTTTGCTGCACTGTGATACCACAGCAGGGTTATTAGTTTGCAGTGGTTAAATAAAGTACAGCATAATAGCTAGATAAGTTTTTATTAATCAATATGGATGTCATATAATTTGCAAAATTCATAGCTGAATAATGATTTTGGCAGTGTTTAATTAAAATTAAATCACAAGCCAGTAAATTTAAAATCAGCTGGGATTAAGAGGAGCTTGCTAGTACTGAGCAATGCTATATGAAACAGAAGAATAATATTAAAGCTCTTGTGATAGCCTATTAGCAGATTTCAGATCAGTGGCTCAGGGGACCCTGTCCCATGCTGGAAATCATCAACATACTCGGTGAGAGAACGTTTGGCCCCATTGCCAGCATGTCAATACACAAGCAAGATGAAGGTTGCAGGGTTTGTTGGCAAGTGTGAGAGGACAGCGGGCTCACAGCAAGGGGACTATTATTGCCTGCAGGGTGGCCACAATGGGAGAGGTGACCCGTGTGAGACCTCACATCTCTGGAAAAGATGGAGCGCACTGTACACTTCGTTATATACCTCAAACTCCCAGAAATTCTTCAGTTTGCGTGTCTGCATAGTGTTTTCATATTCATATGTGTACAATATGTGTGTATCGGCATGTGGCCGCATATCATTTTCCTTTCTGTTTGTTTACTATGCCGTAATGTTTGTTTGCCTGTTTGCGTGTGTGAATTTACCCCAGCCTGCGTCTTTTTTCTCAGCACTGTGTGCACAAAATGAACCACCTACCACACAAAAGCAAAGAGCTGACGGAGGCTTTTTCGTATGGCTAAAAGATTACATAATATGATTCTCAGTGCACTGTGTACACATCTGCACACACACAAACTTGGTTGCAGATGGAGGGAGGCGCCACACGTGCACGCACCATACTCTCACTGTCTGTTTCCTGCTTACTCAAACACACTTTGAGCATGTGCAGACCGACAGTGCAGACACAGACATACACAAGCACACACTCTCCGGGGACACCCCCCCCCCCCCCCCCCCCCCCCAACTGTAGACGGCAAGCTGGACCCTCAGTGCCCTGAGGCAGAGAGACAGAAAGACAGAGAAAGAGATCAGTGGACCCAGTGATGTGTGTGTTATTTACACCCCAACCCCCAGTTTTCTCTCTGTCTGTCTTCATCCTCCTTTTCCCCAGTTCCAAGCTGCAAATTCAGCAGTCTGTCAGCTCCACTCGCAGTCTTGTGAATAAACATGCAAACATTCTTTCCATCTTTATCTTTATCTGCATGGCACACACAGGCGGTCACCAGCAAAGTGGCACATACAAACAAGTTTTGATGAGGAAGACTCTAAAAACTATAAGACGCACTCAATGAAGCGAGTCCGTCTCAGCAGTCTCACCTTCTGCATGCTGAATTATACATTTATATGAGATGCAGGATTACACGCTGACTTTGAAAATGTCATCTGAAAAATGCATCTGGCCACAAGGACATCAGGACAATCCTGAGGAACAGACACTCTCAGATGAAATATTCTACTTGATGAAGCATATAAACAGGAAGTAGGCCTTTTTGTTTAGTGCAGCATTTTCTCTGTCCATGTACTTTGTGTACTTGCATTGCTTTGCCATTGCAGCAATGTGCATATGGTCCTCACTGTCCATGTGTCATCGTTTTGTGTGCTCTTTTACTTGCATTTGTGTGCATGTTTATTGTTATGTATATGATCCTGTGCATGTGTTTTTATATGCATTCGTCTGTATGTCCTTGGCCTTGTGCTTTCCCTTCTCCAGTCATGCACAGGATTCTTGCGGGCTCTTAGCAGAGGTCCTCAGGGGCAGGTTTGCGGCTGCCTCTGGTTCATCAGTGCAGAAATAACTCAGGCAGTCCCTCTAACCCACACCCCCCACCCTACTGCATACCCCCCTCCCACCCCTTCACTGTGCTCTTGGGATGAAGGGCTGAGGCCATGGGAGGAGAGAGGCCTGTAAAGAGTGAAAAGAGGTGAAATGCTGGCAGAGAACATGATGTGATATGACATAGTGCGTTGCATTATGGCTGATTAACACATGCTCAGCTACGCCACCCGCAATAGAAAAACACAAACCTCCAGGTCTGCCCGTCTGCCTTTCTCCGTCCCCCCTGCCTCTTGTATCTTGGGGCTTCCCTCCTTTTTTTTTTTTTTTCTCTCCTCCTCTGCCCCAATTTCTCCCCCATCTATGCTGATGAAAGTGAGTGTGAAGGACATGCAATGACTGGAGTTGTGCTAGCGGATTATTTGTTCTCCTTTTTTTTCTGCTTTGTCCCTCCTGGGACACTGTAAGGAGACACTTTTCCACTTGGTTTGCTGAGGACTGGTTGTGGCTGACTGTTTCCTACCTCCACAAGAACGAGTGCCTGGAATACAGGCAGCAAGCCTTGAATTTTAACACAGGCATATTTGACCTCAGACTGCAGAGCTTTGATTAGTCAATTGCAGCAAAGGTTATCACCTTGAGCAGCGGCCGTTAATTGATGCAGCATTATGGGTGTTTACTTAAATGCTGTCATTGCCTTGTACAAATTTATTTGAAACCACTTATCCTTGGAAGTCTTCTCTTTGGAATACCCTTTTTAAATGTCTATTTAAAGGCAATTTTTCCCTGTTTATCATTTTAATAAGTCATCTAGTCAACAATGGCTTTAAATACTTTTAAAGCTTTAAAGAATTTGATCGGTCAGATTACTCGCATGAGCTTGTATTGGTGACATTCCTGTGTCCTTGCAGCGATTTGTACAGACATTCTTGCTAAGATGTATTGACCACACCATTCATGTGAACATCCATTACGGGTAGAAGCAGCAATGACATTTTCCCCCGCAGATAACTGACATTTATGTATTTTTGGAGTCATCAAGCAGATGCTGTGAAAACATTAAGTCCCCCCCTTTCTTCCCTGCTTCAGGTGTCCTCTCTAATCGTCCTTGTTTAATCAGGGAAAGAAGGAAAACAGTGTGGCCTATCTGCGTTTGCACTAAAAATAAGACACGTAAGTTATAGTCATTTACACACACTTTGACATTTTTTAGGGCCCCTGCTCCAAGCCACACTTAACTGCATTTAATATGGGTCGGCAGTGAAATACCCCTCCCTTACTTTTCCCCTCCCTGCTTCCCTTGCTTTTCTCTGCTGTCTAATGAAATGCTAAATATTTGTTTCTTGAGGGCACCATTTAAATGCGCTCTCTGCTGGTTAGGATCTTCAAACCTTTCACCATTTAATGAGTTGCGGTTTTATTAGTTGCAAGGCATTAAGATCAGACCCTATTGACTTTTCCTTGTCACCTAAAAGGGCTTTGACATGAGCTTGTTGTATTTGACATCTCTGACCTTCCTGGATATGTATTATTATAATGATTATTATTGTTGCTGCTGCTGCTGCTGTGGTTACTGCAATAAACACAGGTTCTTCTAGCCTTGCCTAGGTTGAGGCAGATCAGGCCACTGTACTTGTAGACAGAATGGGAACCTTATAGCCCATGTGGATGCTAACGCCTCATCAGTTCTCTTTATTACCTGCTCAGAGACACAGAGTCTTCTACACATTGGCAGACCAGTCTTGGTTGAGCAGCCAGTTCCGCTCCTAAATGCATTTGCTTATTCTTTCTCTCTATTTGCCTTATGACAGCTCCCCCACAGCCTTTCATTCTTCCTCTTTTCTCTCACTTTTCCCCTCCTCAACTCCTCCACTGTTCTTGCCATTCATTTGCTCTTGCCTCAGTACCTGCAGAATTTCATCCCCATCTCTCTTTTCCCATCATCTCGTCTTTAATTCAAACTCTCTCTTTCTGCCTCCCTTATTCCCTTCCTCCTCTTTACACTTTCCCAGTCTAAGCCCTGAATTAGGCATTCAGTTTATTATTCTGCCCTTACCTCACATGCTCTCTAATGCTTTCTCACTGTGAAGAAAATGCAAAGTGCATTGATTCATTGATGCAATTTTTTCTCCTTCTGTCCTCTGGTCTTTCTAAAGGCACTTGTTCAAAGTGCAATTTCTTACAAGAGCTCCCAAAAAGAAGTTTGGGTCCCTGCAGTTTCTCTCAATGAGACACCTTTTCCTCCAGCTCATTTGTCTTAGAATTGGATCTTTGATAAAGCAGACACTGAAGTGCTCACTGGGTAACTGTGGCAAGCTACTGTATGTGACCGTACATTCTTGTGTTTTGTGGTTTTCTGTATTGTTTGTGTGTCATGCTCTTCCAGCACAGGGATGATATGAGCCACATTTCTGCCAACTATAGAGGGCCATACCTGTCAGCTCAAGTTTTATCTGTGAGGCTCATATTTTTTTGTCTTTAGTGGCCTCTCACAGTCATGAAATAAAAATCTCAGGGATCGTCACACTGTCCAATAAAATAAAATATGTTCTTGTGACCCCATTTAAGTTATAAAATGCCAGTGCACTGCAGATTGTCATTGCTGGTTTGTGGTAAGGCATTCAGCATGTTTTTCTAAACCTTAAGAAAATGCTAGCCCTTAATAGAAAATTGATGGGTCCTTTTTCATGGGCTGTCAACCTTGGGGTACGGTGACATGCGGGAAGAGGAACAGATGGATGAAAACAATGAAGCAGGGAGCGGTGTGAGATTTGAAGAATTGCTGTATTGCTCTGAGGATTGACAGACTGGATTGTTTGTGAGTTATGGTGTCATGGTTGATGATCATTGTATTCAGAGGGACAGCTAGCATAATCGTTTCATTTGCATTCCCCTTCCACAGATAGATAAAATAAGTGTTTGGAATTTCTGACAAATTGTTTTTATTCACCAAATAGCAGGTGAGAGCATGTATATTGCCATTTAAGGCAAGGTGGATACATGTGTGTGCATTTGTCTTTGACTGACCATTAGAGGTGTGGCTAGCCTATTCCTTCTCATCAGTCAAACTAAGAGGAAGTGGAAGTTTCTATTAACAGGGCGGATAAGGTATATGAAATAACTGTTCCTCTGTTGGCTCTTTTTGACCAACATGACAGTTTTTTTTTTTTTATGTGAAAAAAAATCAGATTTGAGAGAATTTTTGATGAATTCTTAAGCATGCCATTGTAATTTAGGTCAGTCCACTTTTACTCTGCTCAGTCTCCTGGCTGGCTAGCCTGCAGAAAACACTCTAAATCTAGAGAATGGGACCACTCTGCTAGTTTTGGGACTGTGTTTTTGTGCATTTTACAGAGTCGCTCTCTTCCTCCCTCTCTCTCTCATGCCTCAGGGAGAGACAGTTACATAAACAGGCTCTCGTCATCTCTGCGTTTCCGATTCCTGCACTTGTACTAGTCTCCCTTCAGCCCCCTACCTTTCTTTTTCTCTGTTTGTTCCCCATTTCCCACATATTTTGTCTTTTTTACCTGCCTCTCCTGCTTATTTCTGCTACTTTCCTCTGTGTCAGTATCGGTCTCACCAAAGCATTTTGCATGATCCAGTGTGTTTGACACAGCATTTGACTATGCAATTGTTTAGTAAATTGACAATTCAGCAAAAAATCTATAAAAAAATCTATATAAACAATAAATACCAAATTGACAATAAAAAAAAAAAAAGACAAAAACATATTCTGAATAAATGCCCAGAGCTGATATAACTGTTTTGATTTAATACTGTTGTCACATTATTAGTTTGCATTTGTGCTCTGGCTCAGGTAGATGCTGATACAACCTTAGTCCCACCTACAAAGATGCCGATTAGCTGAGCTGTTCCTCAAACTGGGAAAGAAACTATTCACAAGTGCAACACCAGACCTTTGAATCATGTTACAAATTGTGAGATGTGGGAAGCGATTCAGAGACATCAAGGGGCTTTACCTCTGATGTGATAATATTGCCATCTTTTTCTCCCCTTAGTCCTCCCCACCTCCTCCTCCTCTGGTTCCCTCTTTTCCTTCCAGTTCTCCCTCCTTTTTTCGCTTTCCATCGCTGTTTCTCACCATGACCAGATCCATATTAACCTCTCTGTCACTCTCTGCCACTCTCTGCTATCCTGCATCTCTCCCGTTCCCTTAATCCCCACCAGCTCTGCCTCCCTCCCTCCATGGCTCCCTCCCTCTCATACCTCTATTATTTTTTTCTCTTTTTAAATGAAGAGAGGAGAGGGAGTGGAAAGTGTGATCAGCAGTCCTCCACGGATAAAGAGAGCGAAGGAGAGATACCACCCCCTCGAAAAGTCGTCATGGCAACACTGTGGCAACCTGGGACAGACTAGCCTGTTAATTAAAAAGTTGATTAATTGCCTTTTAATTGCATACTTATACATTGTAACATTGAGGTAGTCCTATTTCTTAATCACTCTACTTTATACCAGCTCTTTTCTTTTCCCTTTCTATTCCTCTCATATAATTTCCAGTGATCAGACAGAGTGTGTGCTCTCACGGACAGTAATCCACTTCTGTTGATAAACATACAGTATGTTATAGAGGAAATATGAAAGCAACAACAGAGAGCAAAAGCGACAGGGGGTGGGCTAAAATTCTGTGCATTCATTCTTAATTTCAGCCCACTTTTATCCTGCATGCTGTTTAGCCAGGTGGGCGTGTTTGCAGAGAGACAGAACTTCACCCATTCGGCATCAAGGTCATAAGAAAGGCTGGAATCAACACAGAACAGAGCAAACAAAAGGGACAGTGAGAATGGGGATGTCATCTGGCAGATCACACATACAAATGCAAAATCAGTGGAGTACAAATAAACAAACGTAGTAATCAAACACAAATCAAGCAAACCTCTGAATAAGGGTCCCTCTGTACAGCCCCTCATCTCTCCAGCACCTCATTTTTTATCAAGGTTATCATGATACACAATCAGACAAAGTGTTTGCCTTGGCTAGCACTTAATTATTTTTGCCTCTCTGCCTCTTTTCTGTCTCTTTTTTTCTGCCTCCCCGTCTATGCCATTTGAAGATTGAGTATCTGTATCATGTGCCCTTGCAGCTGGTGGGCTTTTAATTGCATCCTTATTCCCCAGCACTGCTTTTGTTTTGCTCTGACGACATCTTGCTTGGCTTGATCATCTTTTAATGACCACAGATAGACACACTCAATACTTCGGTAAAAGAAAAAAACACCCACTTGAAATAAGGCTCCATATGCAGGAGTGACTGTCTCCAGGGACAGTGTGTGTGTGCGTGTTTGTGCGATGGCTGGTTCATTCTCTCAGCCGTCTGCTTTTCCATACCACCTGAGCAGGGTGGTGCCCATGAGGACGGTGGAACAGGTGTAGGTTTGTGTGTGCACGTATCTCCCCGATTACATATGCACCCACATGTCCTGTTTCCATGGTAACACCATGCCCCCCCACACACACACACACACACACCACCACCAATCTCTGTCAGGTGTAAGTTAGTGCTTGTTGCTAATAGTACTAGTGTCAGCGGGCCGACAGACCTGCTCCCACCCCCTACCCCAACACACATGTCTAAGTGGATCAATTTCTGTCAATTTAAAAAGTGTAACAAGTTGCCACCATGATAGCCTCAGGTCGTGTTCAAGCCCTTGACTGTTGTGTGTGTGTGTGTGCGTGTGTCTGCGTGTGCGTCAGCAATAAGGGGGGTCATATTCGCCGTGTAAGCCGGGGTTGAGTAGCCTCGCCGCCTGCCTGCCGCCTCTTTGATGGGAGAACATCTGTTGGCTGTGATATGAAGCTAGGAAGTAACTCTTTCTCTCTCCCTCTCCCTCACTCCTTCGCTTGCTCTCCCATTTCTGTTATGAATTCCCCAGCTGCTCGGCTCCCTCCCTTCACCTAAAAACCCTGTCCTGCGCCACCTGTGCAGTTTTAATGCATAATTTATCTGCTAAGTAACCACATTCGAGAGACTCATCCCTCCATCCGTCTCCTGCTCTCCCCCTCTCCCCTCAGTGTGGTTTGGCTTGGGACATGGAAGTGGACACCTATTTTCTAATATTCTTATTTAAGCAGATTAGGATTGATTGGGTTCCACTGGTGGTCAGTGTAGCCAAGTGTAGAAATCCACACTCCCTGTAGCCTCAGCTTGAACCTAGATCTGTCTTAGGCCTCTATCTCTGTGCCTGTAATGGATCAACCCTGTTTATTTGAATTCAGTAGAATATTTTAGAATACTATAATACTGTTTTTTTACTCTTAGTACAAAACCTGTGCAGATTTTTCAGAACGCTGCAGCGACTATCTTGGCAGCAGACCAAGAAACTATATAACCTCTATTTTGACCTCTCTCCATTGGCAAGCAGTCAAATATGCGATTGATTTACAGATTTTATTGATCACTGTTGAAGCTCAGCTAGAGGCGCTGTCTCAAATCCTCAGACTTGGTCTCTCTCTTTTAAAACATGTCAGAAACCTACCTAGAGTTCAGCATTGTTTTTTCTTAGTGAAGAATTCTCCAAAGAAAACTATAAATTGTTTTATTTTTTCTGTCTGCTTATAAAGTTGATTGTAAATCTGAGTGCTATTCAAATATGCATAGTTTATATGGATAAAATTTGTTATGAGAAAGAAATGCTCAGTGTGTTTGATGCGCTAAACCAGTTGCCTCTGTATCAAACATGATATAGTGGTGTTGTGTGATTTCAGTTTTTACAGCTTGTCAAATAGGCCTGTGTGCAGCTGACATGTTTTGTTACCGTGTCCACGTGTGTGGCCTTGCAGGCCCATAAGCAGTCATATTGTATTAGTCCACTGTGGCAGGAATGATGTTGCTAGGACATTGTAGCTCAACCTGGACCAATTCTTCCCAAGGCCACAACTGTGCGTTTGCACACATATATGTACTTTTCCTAGAATGGATGTTTTATGATGCAAGGCTGCCATGCATTATATCTGAATATGAGGATGACAAGGAAGCGTGTTCCTTGTTCGGTAAATCTGTTTTGTTTTTTTTCTCACTACCACTGCTGCCCCTATTAGTTGTCCCACCACGACAAGGTGAGCTATCCAGGTTAATGTGCCATCAATAACCCTTCTTAACCTTGGAGGCAAGTCTTTTAGGGGTTAGTCAGTTGCATTGGGTTAATGTCTTTTCTCTTTAGTATACAAGGCACCCTGACACCTGTCACTGAACTCACTGTCCATTCAAGATCGGTGAACACGGTTTTTTACTTACTCCATCTGAATTGGAGGTTGTCAAAAAAACGGAAGTGGCCGTGGGCCTGTTATGTCACATACAGTACATTGTGATCGTTGCACCATATGAACTCTATAACAGTCGATAAATCAAAGTGAGGGACCCAGATAGCCCGCCTGTCAGTCAGTCAACCTGTGTTGAACCTTTATCAGTTCCCAGGATTTACCAGCCTCTTGTCACATCAGTTACTGGCATTGAGTCATAAATGTTTGAAAAGCCAGAGTTATAAAAGGATAATTTGCACTGAGCAACAAACAAGAGGAAAGAGTGGCAATTTTGACCACTTTGTGTTTTTATTTAAATGGCCACATGGAGAATATTCCCTCATAACACTGCACTCAGTAAATCAGCACTACCTGGATTTATATATATGGTCATTCATCAGCCATTAACTTTTCATCTGTTAATCAAGGGTGTCATATCATTGTCATCATCTTTTTATTATAACAACAAAATAACGAGCTGCTCCACTCAATTGGTCCTAGAATAAATTTTTTATTGTTGTTTCCTGTTTATACAATCCATGAGTTGGGTTTTGTTTTTGTGGTTGGTGTTTATTGCTTGAGAACTCTTTGGCCCTGATAGGGGAGCACTTACTGTTATGTTTCTTAGTTTTGTTTGGCTGCAATAAAAGGATTAAGTAACCTCCTGCCTAAGTAACCTGCTTCCCACCTCAAACATGGAGAGGGATGTTTGGTGTCAGGTCCCATGTCTCAGCTATGATGTGGCAAAATGCCTCTCAATGAAGCAATTGTCCATCTCGTTGATCATTCTCCGCCTCTAATGGCTTAGTCAATACAGACAACATCATGGAGCAACAGGAAATCCAGGGTCGTCCACCTCTCTACCACCTCAACCTTTCCCAATCATTAATGTGACACCAATGCAGATTTCTAATGAGCTCTCTCTCTCACTTTGTATGCCAATCAAATTCTTTTCTAGAGCTTATTGTAATCTGCAGGGAAAATGTTTGTACATCATATCATGGAGTAAATTCTGAATGCTAAAAAAAAAGGAAATGCAGCGTATTAAGACAGCACTATTTGGTGAGATTTTAGCATTACAATGTGTTTTCATTTTTATATTTATCCTTTACTGCCTCTCCAGCACTCGCTTTTGATATCATCTCTTGTTTTGTTGTATGAGTAAAGCTCACCCACCTAACATCTAAACAGGATAAAATTAATCATAAGTAAAATGGTCCCTTCTATTCTTATGTGTAGCTTAGAGCCTTTTGATGTGAGCTTGTATAAAAAAAAATTAAAAAAAAGTGTGCGAGGAAAGACCAAAAGAGAAAAACGTGCCCTCAATTGAATTAATGAACCATTCTCTCTAAAGGGGATTCATCAGGGATATAATAGGGGCTAAATTGATTTACAAAGTGATCTCTTATGAATAACAGGCTCCTATTGATTTCAATTGTTCTCCAAGTGTGATTGGGTAATAAATGAACAATGGAACTATGTAAGTTCCCATGTAAGACAACAGAGCACTCTGCAGTATCTTGCTCGTATCACTCTGTGCTTCAGCTAGTCTGTGACAGCTGCATTGTTTCAGACCTACACAAGTTTGTCACGGGTTGCGAGGGCAGAGCAACCTTGTCCACTGAGGTGTGTTTGAATCAGAGTGCAGCGACATATGCGTACTGCATCTGTCAAGTGCTTTATATGTGTGTGCAGTGTGTGAAGACAGGTTAATGAGGAATTGTGAAGATGGATTGTAGTTAGAATAGTCCTCATGATGTTCTTTTCAAGGAGCACTGAGTGTGTCATGCTAATCATAAAAGGGGTGTAATGTAATCATGGAATAAAAATAAAACATGCTTTTTCAAATCATAGAAAACCTTTTTAGAGATTCAGATAAAAACAGCTCGTATGTAAATCTGGATTTTGAGTATTGGAGGTATGAGTCTGTTTAGTTTTAACAGTTGAAGGTTTACACCAACCCCTTGTGTTAATTTGTATTTGTGTTTGTGTGGCCTACTTAACTGACAAATTTCGGCACTTGCCTATTAACAAAGTGCACTTTAGGTAGCAATGGCGATTTTTGGTCTCAACAGACCATACACACACCACAAGAATTGACACACTGCCACCTTTAATCAGTGTTCAGACCAGCCCTCACCCCGTCGTTCTGGCACTTCGTGTGGGTTCAGTCATCCATCTGTCTGTGTATTCATCCACCTGTGCTTGTATGTGTGAATCTATGAATGTAGCACCATTGCCTAGGCTCTCTAGGCTGCAGCGCTCTTCATCAAATTAGAAATATTCAGAAAAATCAGCACTAAGCTAATCAGCGGACCACTTAACTCCCTGAAGCAGAGCTGCACTTACCAACTGCTGAAGAGCTACTCTTCCATCAGCAAGGTAGCTGGTGTGCCAGGCTGCGAAATTAAGACTCACCACCAGTAAATTGCTGCAACAATTTGGCTATAACCAGGTATTTCTTCAGGGCCAGGCATTTTGCTTCCAGGTTTCACTTGGCACTTAAAGACACCAATTTGGCTGCTAAAATTCAACTGTCTTAGAGATTTTGCCACAATTTCTATGAAAATAAAATATATTTCCATTGTTAATTGATCAATTTATATTGGAATATTAAATTATATTAAATATATATAAAAATTAGATGATAAATGTGATGTGTAGCCAGAGAAAAGAATCAGGGGGATAGAAGATTAAGAGAATGAAAGGTAGAGAAGAGAAAAAAAAACTGATTTTGTAAATGGATTTGGGAACAAGCCTAATCCCTACCACACATGCTTGAGCACTTCTGTCAGCCTTTTTCATGTGGGTTGTGATAGTCACCATGTGCAGCAATACAGCAACCCTGCCCCATCTTCACATTACCCCACTGGACTCACTTGTCACTCACTTGGCTCTAAGTGTGTTTTGTCATTGAGGAGCTGTGAAGGTCAGCCTAACCTGCCATCTCTCTGTTTGGCCGCCATTATTAGGACTTGTTGTCTTTTCAGCCCGAGCTTAATGGCCTGCCGCTTTTTTCCTTTTCCCCATCTTTCTATCTCTCTCCTCTCTTCCCCTCTCTCTCTCACGCGCGCTCTCTCTCATTGTCTCTGGCAGCTTAGTGGCTCTAGCGTCTGGCTGCAGTTGCAGAGCAGCAGCAGAAGCAGCAGTCACATACCTGCATTCAAGTGGAACAAACAGGATGGTTGGCTGCTCACGGAAGGTCATCAGCCCTGGGCACAGCCTGTGTATGTGTGTGTGTCTGTGTGTACATTTATTTGTACTTTAAAAAGAGATTAGACTATAGTGTTTCTAATAGTGCACTCAGAAACAAATGGCAAAACCAGTGTTCAACTTGCTGTAATCACACTGACCACTGAAGTCTTTTAGAAGGTCTTGGCCACAAATAACCAATAGACAATCGAAAATTATGGAGGTCTCCTGATACCGTTTGAAATGTGTCTGTGTGAGTTATAGCTTACACTCAGTCATTACCATTAAATATTTACCACTACAACTATTTCAACAATTTTTTTTACCAGACTTTCTCCTGTCTACACAAAGCTCACGTTTCACTCACACAATATGTGCGTAAAAATGACCCACAGAATATTTTTATGCTCCAAGTCCATGTCTTTCCATTTTACATCCCTGCAGTGATTGCATGTTTGGCACTGAGCACTGTCAAAATCTTGGTGATCTACACTCAATGCTGTGCTTAAACGCATCCTGTTGAAACGTACATGAAGCTCTGAATCTGCTGCTACTGCTCCGCTAGCGTGCTGCTAATGTTACGCCTCCTGTGTAGACACAGTGTTAGCCATATTTCACACATGTAGCTTCAAAGAGAGAAGAGGCAGCAGTCATTTTCAGTGGAAACCTGCCACACAAGATGGTAAAATGTTAGAAGTGCGAAAAAGCACGCTGGTCAACAACTCAGATGAAACAATAACCCTTATGTTAGTTGCCACAGAGAACAAATACACAGCAGCTTATAACTGCCCATCTGCCAAGTCAGAACTCAATATGTACATAACATGTTGAGAGCAAAATGGATGTTTGCATTGTCCTCAAAAAACCCAGATTGAATGAGAGGCAAGACACTGTCTAATCTGCACCTGTTTGCCTCTTTCTGTCTTTTCATTGACTTTATATGTATTTGTACATCCACTATATTTGAATTAAGTAGCTTTGGTTTGTTTAGTTTGTGTAAAGATTCATAGAGAACTTTCACTGGACAAATTTTCGTACCTGTCTCTTGTTGCTGTGACACCCGTACTCAACACAAAGCTGGAGGTCAACAGGAGGCCTTGTGGCTGTGCTTGGTCACCAATCCCACCATAAGCCAACCCACTTGTTACCACCCTAAAGGTGCCACAGTGATGGCCACCAGGCTAATGAATGGTGACACTCTAATCTTTGTCATCCCTAAGTGGTGCTGCAGGTTTGATTAAAAGCCAAGCCATGTCAGCTCATTGCAATGTGGAAAGCACAATTGTTACCCCACAATGTGTATTCCAGCATTTGTGGCTGTGCATATAATGTGTGCAAGTGGCTGTATATGTGTGTGCTAATAATGCACATGCCTATCTAATGCCGTACAAAAATATCGTGGCTGATCTCGGGGTTTACGAAGCGTGGCCATGTTTTCAGTCTTCATTAACCTTGCTTGCCCTCAATCCACATAATTTCTACCTGCTTTCTTTCCTCCCTCTTTCCTTCCTTTCTCTTCTCTCCTCTCTTCTCTCACTTTTTTTTTTTTTCTGCAGCATTTGTGGGCTGAATAATTGAATGTAATTGGGTAGTATGACCCTGTCTTTTGTTAGCGGGTAGACAGGGCAGCAGCACTCAGTTCTACTGTTGCTTGCTTCATGGCTAACAGTTAGAAGCATTTTCTTTCTTTCACCAATTTCTGTTGCTAGTGCACATGTACACACACGCACACACACACATACACACACACCGCTTACTCCTATAACACTGTACATCACCACATCAATGAGGTAAAATGATAATCTAATAAGCATGCTGAAGAGCCAGCATATTAAAAAAAAAGCCTCGGGTATGATTAACTAAGCCTTTACACTAGCATAGCTCTGCAGATGAGCTAAAGCAGAGTGAAAAAATGACAACATTAAAACTAGCTAATCTAATTAGCTCGATGATACCATGCAGTTAAATAATTAGCCAGAACCTAATTGGCTAATATCACTGCACTGTTAAAAAATCTGTCTGCCTCTTTTCCTTCTCTTTATGTAACCTTTAAAAGTAAACACTTCCCAAATAGCCTGGAGAAATGAACTGTAACAAGCTGTGCTGCTGCTGCTGCTGCACAAGTTGGAGCACCATGAAGCGTGGTTGCACTTTTTGACTTTTGAGTTCCCCGCCCATTTTTACTCCCTGTCTCCTCCTATACATCTCCTTCACTCCCCTTCACCAGCGCTTCATCTGCAGGGAGATGATTAGCTCGCTTTCATCCTGACCATCTTGTGTTTATGCACATGCTTAATACTATTACTGTACTTGAAGCTGTATACAAACAAGCTGCATTCAGTCTTAACAACCACCCACTCTTTCTACTGCATCCCTTGCTCTCTGTACACACACACACACACACACACACACACACACACACACACACACACACACACACACGTACTGACATCCATGCAGTTTGATATGTGGCCCAAGGCAAAGCACTTCTCCCTAATGAGCCTCTTGCCCTCTGTTTCTCCTGGGGAGCCAAAAGAGAACTAACCTTGATGCAGCATAGAAAGGATGTAACCTGCTTACACACACACACAGACAGACACAGACAGACACAAACACACACACACAGAGACACGCATAAACTGATATGCTTGTAAAGAACCTCACTAACTACATTCTTTACCAACCTTGTGACGTTTTCATCAGTACTCTAATGTCTAAACTTAACCCTAACCCAGCACTTAACCCTGAAAAGAGTCAATTTGGCTCTCACAAGTATACACACACACACACACACACACACACACACACACACACACTAAGGACAAGTCAAACTAATGTCCTGACAGAGTTAATTCCCATGGATCCTGTTTGGGCCAAACTGGACAAGCAAAGTGTGACCCCTGACCCTGTCCTTGGAAATCATGGAGACGAGCTGGGACACATTGGGCCCATTCTTACTTGCTCCTGCTCACATGCCATGCTCTATAATTTTTGTCCTATGAATTGTATAATTTTTTGATTTTCAGGTTTCAACAGAAACATACACTTTGAATTGCCAACATAAGACAGTTTCTTGAAAGTCGACTTCCATTCATCCATTTTGCATTTACAATACAAATGCTTGCCTTGTTTCATCATGAGAATTAGTCACATTCTAATAATGTGCAGAGTTGTTTATGACAACCATAATTACTTTCAAATGATCAGTGGGGAAAGTTAGACCAGTGGAGTGGTGCGTTACTTTGCTGTTATTATTCATAGACTATCTGCTCTGAATTGAAGCATCTTTGTAGCATCATGGTGGTTCAGAAAGCTGTGGTAAAAACAATAGACTGTAATATATCCTGGTAGCATCATGGGTTTGAGTTTGGCCTAAGATAATGGGTAATAAAAAGGTTGTATTATGAATGTTGATTTGATTTTGATGCTCAGGTAATACATCGCCAAAGCCTGGTTTATCTGCACAGTGTTCTGGTCTCTCTCAGTACTCTGGTGCTCTCATAAATATGAGAGACCAAATCAGTCAGCAGTGCAAAAAGTGTGAATCATTATTATATTTCTAGTGGGTGGTAAAAAGAAAAATATTCAAAAACATTTAGTGACTGGAGCATGACTCAAACTAATGAAGTGTCACACCATGTATTCTCCATATTTGTGTGTTTTTATTTTTTTTTTTACTTTTCTCAAAATATTTGAAAAATAATCAAAAGTATCGTAGCATCATGTTTTTTTTACAGCAGTCTAATATTTGTTGTGGTCAGTGACCTGTCCTTCTCACCTGTGTGTGTGTGTGTGTGTGTGTGTGTGTGTGTGTGTGTGTGTGTGTGTGTGTGTGTGTGTGTGTGCAGAAGGTCTTATGTGTAATCAGTTTATGTAACATGCAAATATAGTTTTTGCAAATTAATGCTGTGTGTGTGTGTGTATTGTAGATCTGGGCCAACTATGAGGAGAAACCAGTCGAGGAGGTTGTCCATCTATCAGAGGAGAAAGAACGCGTGGCCAACTACAGACCAGTATACGTCACCGAAATCACGGACACCCTGCACTTCTACAGCCAGGACGTAGAGACAGGTACGTTGACATTAAAATGCACTAATGATCATTTGGATTCTAAAATGTGTGATAATTGAACATTTCTTGACTCAAATACTGTATGTGTCAATGTGATCAAAAGCGAATTACTAAAAGTTGAAAGCGGAGTAAATATGTTTTATTACTTAATGCCACGGTGACTATTTCATCATCCTATGCAATCCCACCGTAAACACCACCATCAACAATCTCTCCACACAGAGATGCACACAAGGGCTCCCTCACTTTTTATTCCCTTTTAACACCAGACTGACTTTATGAATGACAATTATCTCTACCACTCAGACATTCACCTCATCCCTTGCTGCAGCATCCCTCCCACCAGTAGAGACAAAAGAAAGGACGTCCCACTTGTTATTACTACTGAATGGCAGGAATAAATCACACCATCCCCTCTTGTCACCACTGACACGGGGAGGGAGGGAGAGAAAACTTTGGAGATGGGAAAACTAACAGTCCCTGGTACTCCCGCATGGCTGCTCCCTCTGACAAGCAGTTTGTGTCTGTATACAGTGTGTGTGTGCGCGTGTGTGTTTTTGTGTGTCTTTGTATACACGAATGAGTGCACACGTAATACCTCCCCCTGTGCTGTTTTGTGCTGGGTAACGGTCCATCTTTCAGGTAGTTTGCTTAATGGGCCGTCTTCTGCAATATCAAAATCAAGTTGTGTGTATGTGTACATGTGCAGTATGTACTATATCTGTGATTATTGTAAGGGCTCTCACACAGCAGGTTGTTGCAACAGTAACTGAGGGCAGATTGAGGTGTGCTTCAACAACAATTCACTGAGCAGCGTTTTTGCTATTAGTACCACTGCAGTCAATATTTGAAGCTTCAGATAATGTGAGAATAGATTTGTCTTTTCAGAAATAATCCAGAGTGATATTTAGAGAAAAGTCGTCTAGCCATAAAAATCTTTTGGCTGATTCAGTGTCACTGAATCCTGACCCACTAGAATTTGAGCCATCCTGTCATTGACACCTTGCCTTTTGTGACTTAATTATAATCTTACACAATTATGCATTCAGAAACACACAATTACAATCAAACCTGTATTCACGAACTAGTTGGAACAGATCTGAAGTCTTCATGCCAATCACTGTCCCTTCATCGTCTGCCAGTTTGTGTGTGGGAGCAGTACAGGATGTGGAGGTCTTCCTCACTCAGCCGTCCCCCACATCTGGCTTCACTGGCAGTTGACTGTCAGAGGCCATGAAATTGACTTTGGCCACCTCTTAATTTGCCTCACTGCCATAATTAATTAATTTGCCTTCATTTACTGCCAATTTGAGCCTGAGCATCATTCAGACCATAATAATCCAATCATATACAAATGTGGAAATCATGTGATCCGGAACTGTTCTTTCTTTCCCCTCTTGAAACCTCCAGGTGCTACTAAGGGTGCAGAAACAATCTGCTCTTCATCTTCTTGCCCTGAGCTGTAGATTTAAATCTAAAGCCCTTACACCACCTCTGGCTACTTCAGCTTCCCTCCCATGTGTGTTGCTAGTGATGTGGAGGTTATGTGCAAGGTTTTATCACCGACCACAATCACGTGTCACTGGGAAGAAGCTGAAACATGGCACATGTCAACCTTAAGCAAGGGTTAATGCCTTTAGCATTGCAGACTGTCAGCAGGGAAAATGTACAAGCATATTCCATGTTATGGAATATCTAAAAGGAAGCTTGAGTTTGGAAGCTTTTGGGAAACATACTGTGCTTGAGGTACACATGAAAAAACAAATCAAAATGTTTTTATTGATTTTATTTTTATTTATTGATTTATTTTTTAAGCATATTTCTCCTGAATTCCTTATATCTATAAGGGACCTATGGAAACTGCAAGATGCAAAGCATTTACAAGTTTTTCTCAGCAGCAACCTAAGGGTTGCATTTAAAGAAATTGTACACAAACTGCATTTTTTATATTGCTGCTCTCAGTCTATTTTGACAGGAGAGCTATGAGTTATTTAATCTTTTCTCATATAAAGGCTTGATTTTTAGATGATCCAGCAATGCTGCGGCCGTTTTATTTATTTATTTTTCCCTTTAATTGGCCCGTGTTCTTTCAACAAGAGGCTTATGTGCTAGTTTAAAAAAAAGTGTTATTCTCAGCAGGGAGGCAAAACCTGACCGGTGTTCACCCCCTGCCTCACTCCCCTCATCTCTCTCTCTATCACGTTGTTTGCCACTCCCCTCTTTCCTCCATCTTTTTTTTTTCTCCCTTGGTCTCTTTCATTTTCGCTGACGCTTCCTCAAAGCTACATTAAGTCATACCAACCCCTTGAAGAGCACATCAAAGTGTTAAGGCCTGTAAAATCATACAAGCTGAGTGCTTTGCAATATCATTACATGTTCAACAACCCCCCCCACGCACACACACACACACACACACACACACACACACACACACACACTCCTCACCTCCCTTCTCTTCCCTTTCCCTCAATTTCTGAAGTAAAGTAATTTATATACTCAGATAAGCTTAGAAGGAGAGGCTGAATTTCATAAATACTGTGATTGCAACTGATGACAACATACCA
Organism: Seriola lalandi dorsalis; assembly: GCF_002814215.2. NCBI lineage: Eukaryota > Metazoa > Chordata > Actinopteri > Carangiformes > Carangidae > Seriola > Seriola lalandi. The sequence goes on along the minus strand of NW_019523988.1, from coordinate 47,085 downwards.
CCTCACAGAAACAACAATGTTTATTCCACAGTTTATGGTCTAGACCATGTGAAAATAGATTTTTATGTATGTGCTATGACTGTCCTCATCCCATGTGAGCAGCACTTTGGCCGCACCATCTAACCTCTAACAAATCATGTCTATCAAGTCCCTGATTCAGAAAGCTGAACTAAAATTACACACAGCACGAGACGACACTGTGAAAATCACTGCAGTTTGACCTAATACAATCAAATGGCACTGTAACAAGTTTGACCTCTTTGATGCATGAACAAAAGTGACCACAGAGTTGAATCAACATCCTCCCTGATGCACTGACCTTCTAAGACCCACATTATGCTACGAGTTGGATTGTTTCTACCACAGCACCTACACATTCTCTCCTTCCCTGTTACAACTTTTCCAGTTAACATCAGAGACAAAATTTCAGCCAGTGTTTTTGGCAGCCACTGCCGGCACTCCATTTGCCAGATAGAGCAAACACTTTCATTGAGTACTCCTTGACCATCCTTGAGGTATAGCACACTAATGACATGGAGTACAAACCTAGAGTAACTGGCTGCCCCCTGATCTGTGTCTCACCTGATGTTCAGTTTGGGACATCAGGTTGGAAGTTTGGTAGCACGCCTCAGTGAAAGCAACTTAAACAAGAGAATAAAACAATATTGCCACTGCTTTGCTTTTTGACATCATAATGATGATAGGTGCGAACCCATTTAGTTAACTTCAATAATCGCCAGCTTTTATTGTTGGTGTAAAAGTGATCATGAAAGCTAGATGTATTTATAGAAACAAAATGATTAAAATACAGCTGGCACTGGCTGAGAGAGTCATTTTTCTGTCTGCAGTTAAGCCTCCATTTGTTTCAACCGTTGCATCAATAAGATAAGATGAACTTTATTGATTCCGCGTAGGAAAATTAAAGTGTCAGAGCGGCAAGAAGAAGAGAACAAAAAGTAGTGGAATATTCCAGGTAGCTGGATAATACTAACAATAAGGAGCATGGGATTGAAAGTGCTATACAAAGTGCTGTTTTGAACGATAAAGAAAAGAAAAATGAATAAAAATTGTACCTTAGTGAGAACAGGTTATGTGAGATAGGGGTCAGGTGTCTGTAGATAGCACCATTTGCAATAGATGACATAAAGTAGAAAAATGATGCAAAATGACCTTACATTGATAAGAGCATATAAAGTCTGAGGCAGATATTACAGTGTAGTAATAATAAGCACTATAGTGGACAGTATCTGTTATAGTAGAGAAAAGAAGAGGATGAAGGAAAAAAAAAATCATAAAAATAGTGGGGTTACAGCCATTAATATTTAGATGCAGTCTCTGCACTATGGAGGGAGATGTTGCTGTCTGATAGACTGGGATGTGGTTATTTATTTCTTGTGGTCTGATGAAGGCAATGGTGATTGAATAAGTCTGCACAGATGTTGTTAAGCTTTGAATGAACATACGTAGGCCCATGTAATAAACTTTTATGCTGTTATCTTCTAAGTGATTCTTGAACATTATAAAGAAAATGCAGTTTGTAATATCTTTATTCTCCAGGGGACCTAAGCGCTCTGTATTTTACCCCTTTTAATCATTCACATTTAATTACTCTTAAGTGTGGGTTTTTTTCATATATGGATATCTTTACACAAGTGATTAATTTCATGTTAGGAATGGTTTTTCCAAGTCACTGAGAAGCTTGAGGGATTGCTCTCTTTAATCCGCAGTTTATTTTGAGGGTCTTTATCTATTGCTCTATGCTTTTATCTTTTATTGTCTCACTTTCCTCCCCCCCCACAAAGTCTCTCCTTCATACTGCTGTCTCTCTTTTCTCTGCCTATTTTCCTTGTGTGTGTTGCTCTCTCTCCGGAGGCTATATGTAATTACTGTCAGAGGGGGACCTGCATAGATCTGTGTGACCTTGGACACTAAAAGACAGAGGCCACTCCAGGCACAGGGGGGGAAGTGGCTGTGTGCTGTACACTGTTGTTGCTTTGCCACTATAGTGGAGAGTAGACATAATTAAAAGCTTTCTAAATATAGCATTTAGTCCTTTATGGGGTGCGTAACTGTGATGGCTGGAACCCGAGTATTGGATGTTCTGCTTTTTCAATCAAAGACGTAAAGTACAGGTATAGTATTAGTGTCCCTAAAAACTCATAAACTGTGCATCAGTTCCAGCCGGATGGATAAATCGGCTGCTTAGTGCAGATGTGTCCTGGCACATACGTCGGCCATTGAGTAACAAAAAACTGCAGTACAGATTATTATTATTATTATTATTATTATTATTATTATTATTATTATCATATATATATATTATTTAGAGTGCTCAGTGTATTATCTTGGTCAGAATTCTAGAGAAAAAACAAACAAAACAAACTAATTTATGAGATTCTTATCAATGCTTGTTACCATTATTAGTATCAATAGACTCTAGTTTTGAATATGTAGTTTCATACTGGGGAAAAAATGACTCTGATGCTGAAGAACATCCCTAACCTTGAAAACAGAAGTAGGACTAATAAAAAAAAGCCACCTTCTAGCTTTTCCTGAGCTTTAAGCTTCATTTCTTAGTCTTCCTCGGCAGAAGTTTGCTCAGTTTTCATGAGGATAGCTCAGTGGTAATCACTTGACCCAAGGATGGAACTTTGGTCAACTGAGCTTAACCGTACCCTCTGGCAAACTATACTTCTATTCTATTATTTCAAACTATGAAATGTTGTTAAAACTCATACTCAGAGCTCAGATTTTGAATGCACTCTTCATTGACAGTGTTGTTCTTTGATGCAAATGACGATCAGCAGGTATCCTTTTCACAGAAGAAAAAAAGCTGCTAAAGTGTAAAAGCACAAAGAAGATCACAGAAAACATAATCAGTTTTTGACTTATGACTTATTTCCTTCTGCTCACATAACGCACCATTTTCTCTCTTGTATACTTACTGCAGAGATGGTCCACTACTTGAATTTGTATATTATATAATCAATTATGCTAGTAGAATGGAATTGAGACTCAGCATTTCACTAGTTTACCATTGGGCCTTTCCATATTCTTAACATGATATTCGCTCCATTTATATGACCACAGTTATCACATGATGATTACATGTTGGGGCACACACACCTAATTCTTGTGTATGATCTGAGTAAACATTCATCCATGTTAGGTCTATTCCGCTTGGGCTGTCCTGGTCAACAGATTGTAGCACTGGGCAACATTCCTACAGGGTTTTCTTTGCTTCGCTAGCGGCCTCCTACTGATTTGGACCTCACTCAGTTGTCACTTACGTGGGACTGGATTGCTAGGCCCGGCCCGGCCGACAAACACACATTTTCTGCCCACTCCGAGCCTCAGCTGCAGCGCAGTTGGCGGTACATCCTGTTTAGTGGTAGCTTCCTGGCACCAATACAGACTCGTAATGAGTGGAGTCGTTCCCCCCAACCAGGTGCCACTCCGTCCGCATTATTCACACTTCTACCTTTTACACACAGCAGCTGTTCATCACCTAATGATGCTGGACTCAGCTACTGATGAAGCAAGGCAGGCAGGGAGCTGTTCTCTCTCTGGCTAGACTTCAAACCAAACCCCTTTCTGCCTTTTGAATTCCATTACTGTGAAATGATATGTTTCAATCTTATTTTGTCATGAGCTTGTTGAGGTACTGCCACTTGACAATTTCCATAGTGGGTTATTTGCTTATTCCCTCTCTGTTGGTTTCCTCTTTTAATGTATGCTTTCCCAAACATTGACATCTTCAGCTGATACGGCCTCCCCTACTGTGATCTCACACCACTACCGCATCAGTATCTCGGTTTCCAAGTTCAACTCTATATTAAGTGGAGGCAGGTTGCCAGAGTAACACTGGTATTCAGAGTGTTGATTTCAATATGAGGACATGAGAATTACTGTAGCATTTCATATTGATCAGGGTGAGCGGCCCGCTAATTGGATGTCATGTCAAGGCAGCAAAGTCATGATTACTTTATACAATAGAGCTTAATAAAAACAAGGGTGCACATTTAAAAATGGTTGTCGCAAGGCTGCCTGCATTGTTCTTTTTTTTTTTATTTATTTTTTTTTTCCATTTTGGATGAGATATCTTTCTGTGGCACTGTGGGCATCAAGCCAAAGTCAGTCAGGGGTTGAGATAATTAACTCCTACACTAGTGTGGTACAAAACTACTTTATTTTTTTATGTTTTCAAAAGCATTTGCAAAAGTAATTTTTTGTTAATCATGTTAGTTGTTTAGTAGTCTTAATTAAAACAATGAAGTAAAGGAACTAATTGTACAATGAAAAAATGAACTCACATTATTGGCAAATGACATAAAAAATGTAACAAAGTGCTAAATGTGACAGTTGAATTAATGATTATGTTAAATAGTTTAATGGACTCCTCAAATCCGTGGAGAATGGCTTTAATTACCACACTGTTGTTTTAATTTAAGATCCAGCCTAAGTAGAATCTGTGCTGCCTCTCAAACAAGCTGAAAAAAGAAAGGTTCTTCTTTCAGTGAAGTCTTTGCACACATCGTGGACCATGTATCTTTGTCCATCTGCCTTTTATGTCTCATGTTTAATTCAGTTGAAGTGTGTTCAAGACCTTGTTGTGGTGCCATTAGACCATACACCTACAGAGAACAAAGTATCCAAGCAGTTGAATGAAAGTTGCAGCAGCTGATGCCGCTGTTTTTCACTTTTCCCGCTCCCTGCCACTGCAGCAGATGCAATATTTAGCGGTCAGACCCTGTCCAGATGATACCCCCCCTCCCAAGACATTCATTATTTAATCAGATATGCAACTTAGCTTCTAAAAGGTCAGCTCACCTGTCGGTTTGAGGCAGGGTGCTTTTGATTTTCAGGCGGAAAATAAGCGTATTCATCTTCATTCTTCACTATCTTAGCGACCATGATTTGCACTAATGTCAACTTCTGGGTCTATTACCTAAAGCTGAGTGGTTGAATGACACTTTTCTCAGTGGTGAGCCACTTACAGGCCCAAATGGGGTTCTCTTCAAAACTGGCCAGGCTCATTTCGCCTACACCCCCGCTCCTCTTCCCCAAATGTGCACAGGGCCATCTTATGAGTATATTTGGACTCCTCACAATCAAAACAGGGCATTAGCTGCAGTCAATGAGGCTGGACAGGTGGCAGAGAGAAGAACAGGAGAGACTGATGCAAAAAGAGAGCCACAGATGCTGTCTCTGTTTAGATTTTTCAGTGATGGCTTTTCCAATTACAGAAACAGTAATTTGCCGTAAAAGGCTCCAGACTGCCGGGAAGGGTGGAATGGAACAGGGTAATTGGTGGTGGTGGTGGTGGGGGGTGTATCACATGAGATATAATCCATATCACTCCAGTGGGAGTGGAGCAGCATTAGTCAAGCAGGGGGATCATTTGTTTTTTATAGTGGCCTCTCAACGCTTGGCAGATGCTGACACCACTTTAAACATCACTCAGGAAGGGGAGTAAATGGCTTTTCTCTTGTCTTAGCTCCCCCCTTGTCACACTGTGTCTTCAGAAAGTGTACAAATATCCCCAGGTGAGCGCCAGTTCTTTGTTGACCAACCACAGGGGGCATTAGACTCATAACAGCTGTATGTTTGCCCACACACACAAACAAATGCAGGCCTCCCAAGCCAGTACATACTGCACCAAGCCTGTGTTTTGTTGTCTGTCATTGCAGCCTTCTACCTTTGAAGTGTTACTTGCATGTCCTGAAACGCAGCCATTCCTCTACCCCAGAGGATAAAGCCTGTCCAAACCTCATGCATATTTAACACTCCAACAGGTGAGCTAAAGCACAAAAGCTCTGTTCAGCGGCTGTGAATCTCTCAGATGGTAGATGGTGCACCATCCATATGTCCACACAATCTTTGACCAGTCAGCCAGGGCACACAGCAAAGGCTCTGCGGTGCTACTAACATCAGCAGGAATGTTGGCAGAAAAAGTGTGTGCGTTAGCTTCAGTTTGACAATGTCCCACTCCTCTAGATGTGGTCTTCCTTTTTCCTTCATGAATTATAGTCGATTATAGCCAGGTTTATGTTTCCAGATCTTCTCCCGTCACTTGTTTCCCCAGCAGGTGTCCTTTTCATAGATGCACTCCACTCTGTCACTTAATTCCCTCATTCTTATAAGCCAGGAAATGACAGTGCTCTTATAAGCAGCCATTGCTCTCTTGGCCTCTGCCTCTGTCATATTGTGATTATTTACCCTTCTGTGGTTTAATGGCTTTCGTAAACAGCTTAATAGAATTCAGTACGGCCTTGGGATGTGTAGCGAAAGAGCACATGATTCAGTGTTTTCATTGGCTTTCTGTGCCCCCCCGTCTCTGCTCACACGCTGTGCCGGAGTATAATCAAATATGATCATAACCAACCTGTAAAACTGTTGTCAGTCTCCCTGCC